>NC_090997.1:25462954-25765984 GCF_041146395.1 Eulemur rufifrons | reverse complement strand
TTTCTGAGGCCACTGTATAAAATATCAAATAATTTTAATATTTAAATCCCTATTTGAATAAACACACCTCAAATTGGTACAATAATCATGTTTCTTTCACTTGTCAGATATATAATTAAAAGATTCTTTCAAGGAAATGTGAATAGTTTGTTAAAACTATCTTGAGTATATAAATGATGAAAATAAGTATATCCTAATCTTATACCTTAGAGTTTAGACTATTTTCAGTTTTTAATTCCTTATTGAAAGGATGTTCTCTGCCCAACCTAAGAAAACATGAAAGAAAATGATGCAAGGTTATTGTCACATAAATATGAATGGTGTAAGAAAATTCTACTGGATTGACCAGAGTTTCTCAATGTGGCACTGTTGACATTTTGGATTAGATAATTCATTTTTGTGGGGGGTTGCTCTGTGCATTGTAGGATATGTTTAGCAGCATCCCTGGCTTCTATCCACTAGACACTGATAGCATCTTCCTCACTTATGAAAAATAAAAATATCTCTGGACAGTGCCAAATGTCTCCTGGGAGTATAATTGCCCTCAATTATGAGTTACTGGATTTACCAGTATTAGAGGGCATGTCAAAGTCAAGACTAGCCCAATTCAGGGATGATGGGCAAGCACCCGGAAATATTTTTCTGTTTTATATGGTTATATCAGGTAGGGATATCCTTGAGCATGAAACTTTTCTTTCTGTTAATATTTGGGTAGTGAGTTATCATTTTATTCCTTGGAAGTATAACTCCAGTAGTCACAAGTAGCATATAAAAGATTTTTGCTTAGCTAATTTTTAGTCAGTGACAATGGAAACTGAAGCCATGCTTCCACTTTTAAGTGCTGCATTCAGAAACACTTCATTTAACATTTTTGAGATGGATTGGGCTGATACCTGTTTAAATATTACATAGGGGTAAATTCTAAAGTCGATATGTAAGGATGTAAGGAGAAAATTGTGTATGTCAAAATTAGTTTTGAAATCCATAGAATGGTGCCAGGTTGAAAAATGATATTCAGTCTCTCAGTAAGTCCTATATAACCAGTGTTTCCATGAATATTAGGAAAGATCAGCCATCTCTTCACCTGAATACCAGATGAAAGAGTTGTGTTTAGGTAGTCATATTCTCAATACATTCCTAAACTCTAAATACACACACACACACACACACACACACTATATCCCATGCAGATTTACAAAATACTCATGCATGAGAGGCACACCCAATCCATTCCTACTACACCTCACACTATTAGAAATTTAAATTTTTTTATTATTCAGTATAAAATATTTTCTAGTTTTCAATGTGATATCTTTGGTCAGTGGTGAATGATGAATGACATATCTTAACTTTCAAATATACTGAGGTTTCCAGTGATTTTATTTATTTTTGCTATTTGTATCTAACTTAATAATAATGGACCACATACTGTGTATTATTTCTGTTCATTAAAATTTGTAAAAATTAATTTTTGGTTCAGGGTCAGTTTTGTAAATGTGTGAACCTTCAATGTATGCTTATAGAGACTGTTAACAGCAATATCAATATAAATAAGTGGTTTATATGTCCATGAAGTCAAGCTTGTAATTGTTTTGCTCAAAGCATTGATTCTCTCTTTTTCTGATTGATCAATTGTTGAGAAGGTCAAGTTTAACTCTGACAGTAATGGTGGATTTTTTCTCTTTTCCCCTACATATGGCACAGTTTTTGCTTTATATATTTTGAGGCCATGCAATTGATTTTTTTGTTATTTGTAGTGTTGTTTCTATTTTTTAAATAAGTTTTTATATATATTTAAGGTATACAATATGATGTTATGAGATACATACGGATAGTAAAGTGGTTACTATAGCAAAACAAATTAACATATCTAGCATCTCACATAGTTGCCCCCATTTTTGTGGCAATCTTGAATACCATATTAGCTGTAGTCCTAATGTTGTGCATTATATCTCTAGACTTCTTCATCCTACTTATCAGCTACTTTGTGTCCTTTGACCTTATCTCCCCATACCACCTCTCCCCCACCCCGATTCTGTTAACCACTCTTTTATTCTCCAACTCTGTGTATTCAACTTCTTTTTAGATTACAAGTTTAAGATAGATCATGTAATATTTTTCTTTCTATACTTGGCTTATTTCAATCTTTAAATTGGACCTTAATTTTATTTCCTTTCAAAGTAGTTACTAATATATTTGCTTTTAAATCTGTTTGTCTTATTTGATGTTACCGTATTTTCCTTGCATTCCTTTTTGTTGATTATTTCATTATTGTATTTTTATTTTGTTGTAAAGCTCTATATTCTTATACAATTCCTTCACTCATTACCCTAGAAATTATAGTATGAAATTTCTAATATTGGATGATAGTAGACTAATGTTAATTGCTATTAATAATTCCACCCTCCTCCTAATCAATGTAAATACCTGCGAACGCTTTATTTCCATTTGCCCCTGTTTGCCCCTCTGGACTTGTTTAATTGTGTATGTGTGTGTGCATTTGCATATCTGTACATGCATAAATAATATACACATATATATGTTTATGTGTACATATGTATATAATATATATAAATTCCCAATAAAATATTATTGTTGTTTTATAAAGGAGGCAATCATTCAAATTTCCCCACATAGCTACTATTTCATTGCCTTGCTTTGTCCTTTCATCTTTGCATTCTCATCTGAGATCATTTTTCTATTGCTAAAGAAATATGTTAATATTTCAATTTCATGAGATTATTGGTGACAGATTCTTTGGTTTGAGTGAATTGGTCTGTATTTCACCTTTATTTTTATTTGTTACAGAATTCCAGGTTCCTGATTGTTTTCTTTCAACATATTTGAGGACATTATTCAACTGTCTTTTGGCTTGCATTGCTGTTATTGAGAAATTATATCAGCCTATCTCATGCTGCCCTCTAGAAAAATTTCTTCTTTCCTCTACCTACTTATAATATGTTCTTTGTCTTTTTTTTATCTGTTTCCAATAGTTTATTTTACAAATTTTCAAACATACAGAAAAGTTGAAATATAGTACAGTGAATACCTGTATACCCTCCACCTAGATTCAGTAATTATTAACATTTTGCCACATGTGCTTTATCTCCCCCCTTTTCTGTACACACACACACAGACATATGGAGAGAGAGAATATATACACACATATGTGTATGTATATGTGTGTGTGTATAATTTTCTAAACAATTTGAAAATAAGCTATAGATATCATGAAACTTCACCCCTAGATATTTCAGTATGTATCTCCTAAGAATAAGGAAATTCTCCCACATAGCTATAATAATCCATTATCACCCTTAATAAAATTAACCATAATTCCATAACATTATCTAATATCTATTCCATGTTAAAAATTTCCTAATCATTTAAAAATATTTTCTATAGCTAGTGTTTTTCTAATATGCATCTTTTGGTTTGATGGTTGGTCTTTTTAATTTCATTTTATTATTTATCTTTATATTTAATTTTTGCTATTTCATGTTGATGTAATTAGACATTTGGATTTGTTTTTATTTATCTTTTTGGGATTGATTGTAATATTGAGTGTTGGTTGATGTTTTTCATCAGTTTTAGAATCTCCAAGCTATTATTTCTTCAATTTTTTACTTTTACTCTATTCTCTGTTTTCTCCGTCTGGCACTCCAATTAAATTTATGTTAGAACCTTTTACTTCGTTTTCTGTATTTCTTATACTCATGTATTTCTTTCTTTTTTATTTTTCATGCTTCCTTCTACAAAATCTCCAAGTATATTAATTTTCAATTTAGTTACGTTTTATCTGCAGTTATATCTGCCCATGTAGATTGTAATTTTAATAATTAAATATTTATATTCTGGATATTCTATTTGATTTGGTTTTAAATTTATAACACACATCTTTTCAAATGTTACCAATTCCTGACTGAATTTTAGTTTCAAATTTTATCTTCATCAGTCTTGGATATCAATCTTTTTTTTTTTTTTTTGAGAATTTTCACTTCTGTCCTCCCTATGGTTCTGTGCTAATTTTTTGTTGTTTGTGTTGGTTCTATTCATATAATGTTATATTTATCTGCATACCTGATTTTATTTGTGTGCTGATATTATTGTTAAGAAAATACTTGAAGAAATAATTATTTTTCTAGGATGATGATATCTGATTCCATAGAGGATATTCTTTTGCTCTGTTAGGTACCTGAAACCCTAGAGACTCAAAAATCACTCTACTCATATTTCAGGGCTTGAGATAGTTCTGGACTACTCAGATGACTAGCAGCCTGGGTTCTAGCCATCGAGGGCTGCTCTTTTGGTATACCTTTATTCTTTTTCCATTAAGCTACCCTTGACTTCTTGTCCCTGTGGCTTGAGAGATAATAAACACTATAATCAACTCTATGTCATCCCTTTGCTGCCTCTTTTGTGTTAACAAATGCCCCAAGGGCAAAAGCAAACCCAAATGCTAGATTTACATCTCCAGATTTCACTCTTCTCTTGAATCTTGACCCAGTAATTCTTCTCCCTCATTAGTATTTTGTTGCTTTTAAGATGATTTTTAAATTATTAAATCCATTTGGAAACGTGGTTCAAATTATCCAGTCTGCCATTTTTGAAAGCAGAATCTCTCCCTGAATGTGAATCAATAATTAATTTCAAACTTTACTTACTTTAGCTTTCAGGATTGTATATTTTGGTGGTTTATAATGCTATGATACTATAGCTTTTCCTTTAGTTTTTTCAACATAAGTCCTCATGATTATAAAAAAGCAAATTATATTTCTGTGTTACCTATGTAAGACAATTTGGTATTTTTTAATCAAATAGTTTTAATAAATACATCAGTTGGTCACTTTTCTAGAAAATGTAACCTAAATGTCATTTCTCTTATGAGCCTATCTCCAAATACTCTATATAATTATTTTTCATTCTCTGATCTCTTAGTACTTTGCTAATTCTTCTTGTCACATTTGCCACAATGTATTACCAGTTATGTGTTTGGAAAGCAACTCTTCAATAATAAAGATTGAATATCATCAATATTTGTATTTGCAAAGTCTACCACAACATCTGGAATTTAGGAAGTATACAATTATTGCTAAATAAACTAAAATGTTTGCTTCTAAGTCAGAAATGTTGATTGAGAACAATCAATCACATGACATTTAACATATAACCTTTGAATAAAAAAAAATCAGAAACTAGTTGTTAAAGGCTTCTTTATTAATTTAACCTTTGTTTTTTTTTCTGGTCTTTTGAATGTGGAGTTAATTAATCAGAAAGAGTCTGTTTTAATAACAGTGTGATTTTAGGTTCTTGAGAAAGATTCAGCTTTCATTGAAGAAGACATGAGATATCCTTCCTCGTGCATTAAGTACATGTGTGATTCTTTTTGAATTGATCCAATGCATGGAATAAATAATAATAGGGTAGAGATATTGGAGATAACAAGAACATAGTCTCAAATTTTGTTCTTTGGTACCTAATTTTTTAATCATATTATCTCTTTCTGAGAAGATGGGAAGACCTTCAGGCTAGACAGTTTCTATAGTTAGTCCACCTCATCTTGATACGAAGCCAAGCCCTATAACCACTGCTATTGCTTTTGGATCCCTGATTTTAATAACAGTACTTGGCTCTTCAGAGACCTAAAATTAATGATATCTGAACAAAATTTTCCAGGTGCAAACTTCAGTCTCCTTATCTCTAGCCAAAGTTTGGGAATCTAGGTTTTAAAGTCTTCTCAAGTCCACTCTGGTCTACTTGAAACTTGCTCTTCTCCCTTTGGGAGAAAAACTGAAAGCACTGAATAAGAACAAAAAATAAAAAAAAGAAAAAAGAAATATATTCAAATTCTTTAAATAAAGTGGGTCAAACTTAGTCATGTGACTTTTCTTCTTTGCTTCCGAAGACCACCACCATCTCAATGTGTCACTAAAGTCCATGCAACGACTCATGTGGAACTTCAGTTTCCCAGAGATGTTTACAATGAATATATTTTAAATGTTGAAAGTGTCTTATTTAGCCCTTTTAGTTCCCTAACCTTTAAATGGGCTATTGCTGTTATGGCATAGTAAACATTTCTGCATGTTTCATAAGAATTTTTAGATTCTGTGTTTATAATAAACAGATTAGGTATGCTTTGCTGAAAGATTTTTAAACATCCACAAAAAAAAAATCATTCTGTAATGAATTTCATTTAGAAGTATCCCTTACCTTTATTCTTGATCATATTATTTAAACTTTTGTTGAATGATTCCAAATTGTCACTGAATATTTTTTATTTTATTTTATTTTATTTTTCACTGTATATTTTATATAGCATTGTGAATGTTTTTTCTGTACAGTGATTCCAATACTAGAAAGGCAGCTTTATTGAGTTTATTGAGGATTTAAATGTAAAATCTAAAAGGAGTCTTAACATTTTTTATAATTTAGGTACAACTCATATAGTTCATGGCTAAATAAAGATTCAGATATTGAGGTTAGCTGGTATATGACCAACTTAACATGGATGAACATATTTATGATGTACAAAATGTTTAAAAATTGTTAAAATTTATCTATGAAAAATATTTTTATTATTATTTCTGAATAAGATACAAACTTCATGAAAATATAGTTTGTGGCATATGAATGATAATAAAGTCTCATATTTATCTTCAAATATCCTCTATTAGTTTGCAAGGTGAAAATCTTGAGTGATTTACACGGAATATCTGTGGTTTGAGTAAGATCCCAATTTAGTAAAGATAATGTCTATTTGCTTTTTCTGAAAACCTATGATTTATTACAGATTATATTTCAAAATCCAGGGCTGATCACTCAAATTATGGAGTTATGAAACCAAAACTATGAAAACATTAATGTTTATTCTAGTGGGTTGGAAAGATTATGCTGCAATCTTTAAACTCAGAATGGTTAAAATAACCTAAGAAAGTTTATTTTCTAATTTAAATACTATTTGTATTATTTTAAAAGGGTATTTCTTTTCTACTCTGGTTGGAGCTGGCTTCTTCCCAATGCTAGCTATTTTATCTCATGTGGAAGAACCTTCAGTGATTTATAGCTTTCAGACTGATTTCCAATTTCTGGGTCCTGGAAGAGAGACTTACGGTTGAGTTGGAAGAAGCAACTGAGCAGTCATAACCAGCCTCTATCTCCTTCCTCCTACAGAAGGATATTCTTCCACAGGAAATGCATACTCTGCCCTGCTCCTTCAAACACTAGATTGTAAATGGGCATCACTTCCCATGAAAGTGAGGAGCCACCGTATGTTGCTAGGTGAAGAGGTGAGGAATGTAGACTTCTAAAGTTCAGAACTGAAAAATTTACTTGCGTGTATGTTATATTTTTTAGTTTTTACTTTTTCAGTAATAACATGCTATTTTTGATCTTTCTGGGATCACACTTGTATTTCTCAACTGGTTCTGAATTTCCATAGGGAAAAGAGATGCTATCTATTAGGCCTGTCTTAGCTTTCCGAGAGAACAATGGCAAATTCAACTAAATTGTTGAGATTTTGATTTTTTATTTTCTTTCTTTCTTTTATATCTTTATTTGTATGTATACATCTTTCCTGAAATTAAGTGAACGAATAAAAATTGTGAGTGCAGAATGAAGAAAAAAAATACTGTTGGGGTTGTTGCTAAATGAGACAAAAGTTTTTAGTCATTCAACTTTAGAAGAAGTGGAACTGGATGGAAATAAGAGGAAATTTATTATTCTGATCTATTAGAGAGGGAAGGAAAATATATGTGGGAAGTAATTAGTGTCCAGCTCAGTTTTCCTACCGTGGATAAAATCTGTATGTAACAGAGACTTGCTGGATGCTGCTCTGCCAGTTTCCTCTTTGTGACCTAAGTCTCTCTTTCAGATAAGTTGCAGTCATGCGAATGAGTTCTGCTCAAAGAGATGTGAGTAAGAGTCATGTCGACCACTTCCAGGTTGCTTCTGTTTTTTCTTTTTTCTTTTTTTGTCAGTGCATTTAGTAAGCTGCTTTTCTTGATTATGTCCAGGGCTTACTTTTGTTATCTGAGGGAAGATTGGTCTGGTATGGTCTTAGACATTACTAACAGTCAGATTTTAAATGGGTGTATGGTTTATGTAAGTTACTATTTCTAGGAAATTTTATCCTCTGGAATTTCTATTATTGCAGTGTTCAAGGGTCATAATCCTACTTAATATTTAAAAGAAACTCATTAAAATTTCATACTTATCTGCATTTATATAATCATGGGTGGTGGTTCTAATTTGATATATAATCCTTTCTCGCATATGGAGAAATGGTATAAAGTGTCTATATTGGGGTTAAAAAAATAAAGGCTATTAGCAGTCACAACAGCAATATATTTTGCACAAGGAAATATTCCATGGATGCATTTTCAGCAATATAAATCAAATCTCAAAAGTAAACAAGTGAAGAATCAAAGGCATAAAGCAGTATTTGAGCACACAGAGAGATCTGCAAGGGATAAAGAACAAAGCTGTCCAATTTGCCATGGACGATATCTTACAATTTGATAACTATTTTATGAATATATTTTATACTTAAACTAAATGCCAAAGTACATTATCATCATGTATTTCTCTTGCCAGAAAATCTATTTGAGAAAACAAACCCACATGTATTAGGAATAAGAACTTTAAGTCACTTCATTCTTTATTTTAATAAGGATATTGTCCCCTAGACTTGTTTTGTCTCTGAAATCTTGTGACTGCAATCTATCTGGCGGCTTCTTTGCCCATGATTCTACTAAATCTTTTCTATCAAGGTCAGTTCTTCCATCATTCTGTCTCTCCTGAAGGTCTTTCTTACTTTGACTTTTCTGTTTTTCCTTTGATTTCGAAGACTTTTATTTTTTCATTAACCTTCGTGATCCCCTCCCTTCCTCTGCTGGCTCCATAAATTAGGTGGGGTTCTATAGACCTCTATTCTTAGAGAATTTTTATTTCATACTCCTTCTATGCCACAGCAACCTCAAACTTAGGACACAAAAAACACTTTGGCATCTTCTTCTCCAAACTTGCTTCTCTCTTCAATTTACTCTCTCTAAAGAACATCCTCTTGAAAGGTAAGAAAGACTGAAATTGAGAAGATTTTTATATATATATGTGCAAATATACACACACACACATATATATATATATATACACACACGCACATATATATATATGATTATTTCTGGAATCCTATACTTGCTACTTCTAGAGCCAAGTAGCAATCTTTCATTTTTCTAGACTAATCTCTGAATAGCTCTTTTATAGTCTCCCTGTCTTCAAATTGTCTATATTTTACTAAAATATTTAATCACTTTGTTTGTAATTTATTCACTTTTATTTATGTACCTAAATCTTTTGGTAACTGATTTTGTAGCACAGATCCTGGTACACATTAAGTACATTCCTTCCCTCTGTCCCTTCCTCCCACCCTCCTGTATTAGTTTGCTGGGGCCATCTTAAACTGACAAAAACTGCATGGCTTGAAATGACAGAAATATAATGTCTCACAATTATGAAGGCCAGAAGTCGGAAATCAAGGCGCTGGCAGGTCCGTGCTCCCTCTGAAGGTGCTAGGGAAGAATCTGTTGTTCTGTGCCTCTCTCCTAGCTTTTCTCAGGTATTCTTCCACTTATAGATAGATATATCATGCCAATCTTCTGTCTTCATGTAGCGTTTCCTCTTTGCCTTTGTCCTCTTTTTATAAGGATACCAGTCATATTGTATTAAAGGTCCACTCTTCTCCAATATGACTTTATCTTCTTAACTTTACTAACTATTAATATAAGTACAACAACCATATGTCCAGATAAGGTCATATTCTGGAGTATTAGGGAGTTAGGACTTTCATATATCTTTTGTGGGGACACAAGTCATCCCATGATACCCTTCTCTCTGCCTTCCTCCATCTCTTGTCTCCTCTCTCTGTCTCTCTCAATATGTGTATATAAATATACACATGACATGATATATATGTCTAATATATATGAGGGAAAATTCCCTTTTTAGTCTTTAGTCAATTTCACCTGAATATAGCATCTATATAACATCTTTCTATATATCCATATCTATTTATTAATATATATATAGCATATAGATGAGATGAAAGTCCCACATTGCATTTGACTTACCTTTTCTCTAGAGCAAATCAGCACACAGCACAGAGTTCAAAGAGTTATTTGAACAAGTATTCAAAAATATCATTAAGTAGTGAATCTACAGTTTAGGATCTCTGTCAACCATTAAGCCTCAGGTAATGCTAGCCTAACCCAACTGACAAGATATATATACAGATAATTTCTACTTTTGTACCACCAGAAATCATATTATCAAAGAAAATTTGGTTCCACATGAATAATGTCATAATGTCTACTTTCCAAATAATTGTGAAATTTTTATTAATTAATGCATTATTAGTATATAAAACAATGGAATTCCCACTTCCACTTTTTCAGCATATCACTAGAAATTAAATATTGAATTTAGGCAAACTTCTAAACCTCAGACTTGATAATTTTATTTATATAATATCATGCTTTTAAAGGAATTTAATGATCCAAGATGATGTTATTTGATAAAGAGGCTGGGGGAGGAAATAGGGAGATGTAGATAAAAGGATACAAAGTAACAGATATGTAGGATGAATAAGTCTAGAGATCCAATGTACAGGATGAGAACTATAATTAATACAATTATATTAGGAATTTTTATTAAATAAGTAGGTTTTTAGCTGCCCTTGATACACACAAACAAGTAGCTATGTGAGATGATAGATATGTTAATCTGCTATACTATGTGACTATTTTACTATTAGGTCATTAAATATGAAATGTCTGATTTCAGATCAAAAGTTTAGTTTATTATATCTCAAACAAGAAGTAATAAAATTAATGAAAGTATGTGCCTAAACTGTTGACACAGTTTTGCCATCTTAATGGTAGCTTGTTTATGCCAACAGCAAAGAAGCCTGGAGAGCAAGTGGTAATGAAATCACCAAAGGCATTTTCCACAGCTTTTTGAGAATTGAGTATTTTTCCTTGCAAGAAGTGGTTCAAAGTCTGGAAGAAGTGGTAGTCAGTTGGTGTAAGGTCTGGTGAATATGGTGGATGACAGAGAGTTTACAAGTTCAGCCTCTGTAGTTTGAGCAGCGTTGTTTTTTGTGACATGTGGTCTTGCAAGAGGATTGGCTTATGTCTATTGACCAATCTCGGCTGCTTAATCACAAGGATCTTCATCATTTCATCCACCCGGTTGCAGTAGACATCTGTTGTAATCAATTGACTAGTTTTCATGAAATTGTAGTCGGTAATACCAGTGCTGGACCACCAAACAGCCAGCATTAGCTTTCTTTGATGAATATTCGGTTTTGGACTGTGTTTTAGCATTTTGTCTTTATCCAAACGTGTGCCATATGCTTGAAATTGTCAAAAAGAATCTATTTTTCATCACACATATCAATAGGATGTAAAAATGGTTCGTCTTTATGTTGTGAAAGCAAAGAGAGGCAAGCTTTGAGATGATTTCTCTTCTGATGCTCGTTTAATTCACGTGGTATCCATCTGTCCAGTTTCTTTACCTTGCCGATTTGTTTCAAATGGTCCAATGTTGTTGGAATAGTAACATCAAAACTTGCTGCTAATTCATGCATAGGTTGAGATGGATTCCCTTCCTCTTTCAGCTCATAATTATTCACCTTGGTCTCAGGTCATCCACATGGCTCATTTTCAGTAGTAAAATCCCAGAATGGAACTTTTCAAACCATTAACGTACTGTGTGCATTCATTAGCCACATCCTTCCCAAACACTTTTTTGGTATTTCAAGATGTCTGTGTTGCATTGATTCCACGACAGAACTCACATTATCCTATTGTAAACACTGTTTTATTCTCTGTCTCTGTATATTTGACCTTTTCTTTCCTTAAGGTTCCACATATAATTGAGACTATGCAATATTTTTCTTTCCGTATCTGGCATATTTCACTTAGCATAATGTCACTAGGTCTATCCATGTCTTAGCAAATGGCAAGATCTCCTTTTTTTTGTCTTTTTTTAGAGACGAGGTCTTGGTATGTTACTCAGACCAGAGTGCAGTGGCTATTCACAATGCATCATAGTGCACTACAGCACCATACTTCTGGCCCAGATAGCAGAAATTTGGGACAAGAAAACAGACAAATAATCATAAGGAAATGAAAATTACTGGGAAAACAGTAATTAATTATATAAATAAGATTATTCCTGACTTTAAAGTCTTATTAATCAGGGATATCCAAATGCATCAATGTTCCCATTTTACTGAAGGTACTTAAACTTTTAAGCAAAATCAATGAATAATGAAATACATGAAAATGTCCAGCAAGAAAAGGACTCAACATGATACTGGCATTTAGAATTCTCTAAACACAGTGGTTTGTATTAATAACAAGCCTTCTGAGAATGCCTGCCATTTACAATCAATGCATGATTCAATCAATATATGTTTGTCTGAGTTTCTTTTCACCAAAGAACACTGTAGAGTAAAGCTACACAGTCAGAGATGTTCTTTGTGAGCCTTTGCTAGATGTACTATGACGTGTTTGTGCATAAAGGTTTATGTTGAAAAATGAAACTCAAGTAGATCTGCTCAATGACTTCCACTTAAAACATGTTAATGATTTTCCAAATTTATGTGTAATTCCAAGAAATAGAATGGAGATTTTAATGAAGGTACATTTAGTTTGGGTTTCCATCATATATGGGCTCCAAGAAATATCTTAGACAGCACAAATGGATGATTATTTTTAATATGTAAACCATGTTATTATTTGCCAGTAAGCATGTTAGATTCTGTTTGATAACTCTTTTCCATCAGTTTCTTTTCACTCTCTAAACCATTTCAGTCTAATTGCTGTCATGATCACTTATCCTTCTTTAGATGATCAAAAAGTAATTAGTGATCTTTGTCTTCTTACTTTGATCTCACTGCAATTCCTTTTAAAGTTTACGTCCTCTCCTGGCTTCCAAGATATCACTTTATTTTTCTGATCATTTCTTCTTTTTCTTTCTTTTTTTTTTTTTTTTGTGAGACAGAGTCTCGCTCTGTTGCCTGGGCTAGAGTACCGTGGCATCAGCTTAGTTCACAGCAACCTCAGACTCCTGGGCTCAAGCAACCCTCCTGCTTCAGCCTCCTGAGTAGCTGGAACTACAGGCACGTGTCACCATGTCCGTCTAAGTTTTTCTAATTTTAATAGAGATAGGGTCTTGCTCTTGCTCAGGCTGTTCTCAAACTCCTGACCTGAAATGATTCTCCTGCCTTGGCCTTCCAGAGTGTTAGGATTATAGGCGTGAGCCACTGTGCCGGGCCTAGACCATTCCTTCTTAATCTCCCTCACTTCATTGGATATTTTTCTCTTTAATTAAAAGTCATCATTTCCCACTTTTCTGCTGTTGACCCTTTTCGACTTTTGCCATACTTCTTGGATGCTCACTTATATGTATTATTTCCCCAAACTCTCTTTATTCTAGATTCCTCTCTTGGTCTTTTGACACAAGTATTCTTGGATTATTGGACATCCTCAGTTGAATATTCAACTATTGTGACAAATTCAAAGGACCTTAAGCTAAATCGCACCTAACGTGGTCTTTCATTTCCTATCATAGTTAATATCATCACAATCTATTCAGTAATCTGTAATAGACACTTTGATATGATCCTAGACACTACCTTGTCTACTATTCCATATATTCTATGACTAAGACATGATTTTATTTGAGGCGTGGCAGGCGGAAACTTGTTAAAAAAACCCAAAAACACAAACCCTAGTCTTCATCCTGTTTTTTTTATTTTGTATTAATTTTCCCATCACCATGCATCTCTACCATTTTCTTTTTTTTTTCTAATGCACAGATGCTTTCTTTTTTTTTTTTTTCTTTTTTTTTTTTTTTTGAGACAGAGTCTCACTCTGTTGCCCGGGCTAGAGTGAGTGCCGTGGCGTCAGTCTAGCTCACAGCAACCTCAAACTCCTGGGCTTAAGCGATCCTACTGCCTCAGCCTCCCGAGTAGCTGGGACTACAGGCATGCGCCACCATGCCCGGCTAATTTTTTTTTTTTGTATATATATATTTTAGTTGTCCATATAATTTCTTTCTATTTTTAGTAGAGACGGGGTCTCACTCTTGCTCAGGCTGGTCTCGAACTCCTGACCTCGAGCGATCCACCCGCCTCGGCCTCCCAGAGTGCTAGGATTACAGGCGTGAGCCACCGCGCCCGGCCCACAGATGCTTTCTTTTCTATTTCCTGCCCCTCTTGCAGCCAGCTGGTTCTGAAGTTGAATCTGGGCTTAACAGAAGGGAAAGACCCCCTTAGTAGGTTTCAACTTGTGATTCCCTCCTAGTTTAGGAGAGGCTTCTGTTGTTACTTGGGGCACAAACACAACCAGTGGTAAGGAAGGACACTGTGGCAGGGGTAAGGCTCGATTTAGGTATTTCTGGGTCCCTCGGCCACCATACTGTCAAGAACTGAAAGTATCTTAAACTTTAGCCTGCCACATTTTTTTATGGATGCTGGCAGAAGGCATAAACAAAGGATTTTATTACTCCTAGCAATAGCAGTAGCGAGAGTGTTAGCATTTGTGTCAATTCCCTGAGTTCTAGTTCCCACCTGATGATGTGAAAAGGGCCCGGTGGTGCCTGCTCATTCAGTGGGTTGTGTTACAGGAGAGAAACTCTAAGCTTAGGAAACCAGAATCTTTAATAATGGTCAGTAAGCTGACTGGCTTTGCCTCCAAAGGAGATATTATCTTTATTATATTTATTAATAAACAAACATTCACTTGGTTCCAGAAGGAGGCACTATCTTTGTCTTCTGAGGTTATTCCCTATAAAAATATCTTTGCTCCCAAGACATGTAAAAATATGAGAGAATACCTAGCATCTTAATACAAGTTGAGCAGTCCAAATCCAAAAATCCAAAATCTGAAATGCTCCAAAATTTGAAACGTTTTCAGTGCCTACACGACACTCAAAGAAAATGCTTACTGGAGTATTTCAAATTCTGAATTTTCAAATTTGGGATGCTCAACCGGTAAGTATATATATTATGCAAATACTCTAAAATAAAAAAAAAAATCTAAAATCTGAAACACTTCTTGTCCCAAGCATTTCATATAAGGATACTCAATCTGTAGGTTCCCCATTTCATCTCATTCCATAATACTAATTCCCAAAGATTTCATGAATTAGTTTTTTGCTAAGTAAACTTGTGGCTACATACTGTCTTAGTTTTCTTACTGAAATACTACAACACCTAGCAAACTGGCCTTCTTTGACATCACTTCATTCTCTTTGAGTAAGTTTCCAAGAATGTCATATAGCCTTGTGTGTAGGAAGTTCCTAATAAATACTAGCTTTAGCTGTTTGTCAGTTAAAAATCTGATCTTGCCAATTCTCTCTAATAGTCCTTCTTAAACTAACGTACCTTTTATGTAAGTCTTTCATGATCCAGCTATAGCCTGCCTCTTCTGAACTTCAGGCCTGCATTGGCTAGTCTCATGTGGATGCTTCAAACACTTCAAACTGTAAATGTCTCGTACAAATGTCCTCCTCCCTCCTCCTCCTCCCATCACATACACACATCCTCTCATGGTGTTCCCATTGTGAGTGAATTATACCACTGCTGATGGTGCAAATCAAAAACGTAGAAGTCTTTTGTTACACATCCCTCTTTTCTGCCCACATCCCTGATCTATTTCCAGGTATTTCAAAATTTATCTTCTAAACAGGTCTCAAGTTCTTTCACTTCTCTCTGTTACCACCCTAATCCAAACCATCATTAGTTCCTCTCTTGCCTGACACACTGCAGGGGCCTGTGTATCTGTATCATTGCTGCCCTCCCCACGCCCCCTGCAGGTGTTTCAGTGTGTTTGGGTATATATGCTCATGCTAACTTCTTAAGAGCGTTCTTGAACTTCCCATTGTCATGAGGACAAAAACAAAACTCATTACCATGTCCTATAAATACCTGTAAGGTGTTTTTCCTGGCTGCTTCTCCACTGTAATCTCACATTTGTTTCCCCTGGTTCCCTCTACTGTAGGTACACTTAATTCATCTTTCAATGAATATTTACTGAACAATAGTTTTATTTTAAGTGCTGTGGTTATAGCAGTAAGCAAAGATACAAAACATCTATGTCCTCAGAGCTCACATTCTCTTGACAGGAGACAGACAAGAAATAATAAATTGCAATCTCTTATAGTTGCCATGATCTTTTCTGCCATTAGTTGATCACACGTGATGCTTCCTTCTCCTGGAATGGTTTGTTGTACTCTATTCAGCTATCTCATCTCTCATTTCTCTAAGTATTCCTTCCTTGAGATAGCTTCCCCTGAAATCATAGACTAGATCCATTCTATTATAAGATCCTATAGAACCATGTACTTTTAGTGGCACTTATCACAATCATGGCTTTATACTGAGTTGTGTGATTATTAGACTGGTATTTGTCTTATTCAGCAGACTGTAAGGAACCACTTTGGTTTTTCTTTTTCATGAAAAACCCTGGCTCTAGTAATAATACCACATAAGAATAAGTTCTCCAAGGCAAGAGACTTTGTTCTGTTTTATTCACTGGTGTGTCTCATATACCTTGAGCAGTCAGCCAGTCAGTAAGGGAAAAAAACATCCATCCACCTCTCTCTCTCCCCCTCTTTCTGTATCGTATAGCATAACACCTCTTGTCTTATATTTAAATATGATACATCATGTCAATGTGCATATATACATATATACTAAAAATGTTTTAAAAGGAAACTGGGATAATTCAGAAATATCTTAGATATATGAAGGTAAAGATGTAAAAGCGATCAGGGATGGTATAAAGTTTCTATGTTTTTAGATTACCAACAGATAATGAGTTGAATTGGAGGGTCATTTATGAGTTGTGGTGGGTGTTGGGAGTCTGAGGAATAAAGTTTCCAAACAATTAATGGCAAAATTTCTATTCACTGAATATATATATTTGAGAAATGGTATGTTGTGTTATAAAATAATAATTCCAACTGAGAATAAAATTTGTCTACTAGTTTGAAATGGATAATTGGAATAAACACAATCCCTACTTCCAATTTCTCTGTAAGTAAGATTGTTTTCACATATTGCTTGGAAACTACATCTTAAAAAATCCAAGTATTTATTACATGTTCATTTAAGTAATTATATTGAGTTTTTGACCCTAAAGTTTATTCAAAGATAATTTGTAGATACCCATAAGAAAAATATTTCTGGAATTGAGGAGATAAATTGCATATGCCCTAAACATTTATGTCTTTAATTTTATGAAAGTGTGTAACTTTGAAATGTGTAAACATTGACATGACTAAATATTAGCTTTTTTCAATAAAAATGATTTTCTCCCCCTACTAGCTTAAGAAATTATGTACAAATGACTTTATATTGCTTACTAGTGTTTTAAGGTTATGGGACAGAATATTTTATCCTTCTAATCAATTTGTCCAAAGCAAAAATGAAAGCTTGGATTTGCAAATTAATTTAGTTTTGTTAGAAATATATAGTGTATTTTCCAACGTGTAACTTGTTGTCTTCTATTATTTATACACTAGCTAAATTTCATTCATTTGATGTCTTAAAGTATTTTAGGCATTTTAATATGAACTACACTCTATTGTTCTAAACATATTTAAAAATTCACAACCCTTTCTTACAACTTTCAGAATGTCTTTCAAATGTCTGCCACATCTGCCAAATTTTAATTGTACCTTTCCTGTTCTGTTTTTATATAAGCTTCTTTCATCTGTTTATGCACGCATTAGAATTCTTTTCCCTATTCTAAAATCTTTATTTATAAATTCATGGATTTTGTCTCTACTAGACACACAAGAGAGCTTTCATGTTTATTAGTCTGAAAGACTGGGCTCAAGAAAGCTCATTTTTTAATGCTTAGTGTGATAAATACTTGAATTGGCAAATACATGTCTTATGAGAAGGGTAAACTCCTTCAGGACCCATTATCCTTAGAAGCTGTGTTCTTAGAGTGATCTTAGGGAACAGTTTCAGTAAATGATTGTTGATGTATTGCATATGATATCAGTTAGAATTCATGCTGATTTGATTGTAACCACAGTTTTTCCTCAGTAAAATAGAGGTTTTCACAAATATTGTTTGATCGATATTCAAATCAAGTCTGCAAGTTTAAACTTGATATTACAGTACATATCGTTATCCCATTTGCCTCAGGTTGTGATGGAATTTTAGGGACAAAAAAAGACTGTTAAATTTATTTACATATCCAAGAAGACTTGAAATTACCTGTATGACAAATTCATTTATTGTAATCGAATTCTTCATTTTTGGAGAGAAAATTTTATATTCTAAGTCTGTATTCTGAAATTTCTCTATAAGATTAAAATCTTAAATACTTGTTTTAATTATTATACAACTTCTTTTGTCAATGTGTTTTTTTATCTTGAATGATAAAATCCTAGAAGACAAAGTAGATTATAGAACAACTAACATAGGCCAGGCCTGGTGGCTCATGCCTATAATCTCAGCACTATGGGAGGCTGAGGCAGCAGGATCATTTGAGGCCGGGAGTTCAAGAGCAGCCTGGTCAACATGGTGAGACCCTGTCTCTACAAAAATCTTTTTTCAAAAAGTTGGCCAGGTGTGGTGGCATGCACCTGTAGTCCCAGCTACTTGAGAGGCTGAGGCAGGAGGATCACTTGCGCCCAGGAGTTGGAGGTTGCAGTGAACTATGATCATGCCACTGCACTCCAGCCTGGGTCATAGAGTGTCTGTCTCAAAAAAAAAAAAAAAAAAAAAAAAAAAGGAGTCTCAGAGGGCCAAATTGTGCCCATGTGAAGCCAGTGTACCCCTTGCCATTCTTTAGAACATATTCTGAGCACCTGAAATCTCCAAGTTCCTACCCATTTGGCCCCAAGCCCATTTCCAGGGCCTATTGAAATCTGTCCCTCCGATTCATCTTCCTGAGAGAAGACCTCTTTGCTTAGTGTATGAACATCCAGGCATGAAAGAATCCGAGAAGTGAACATGAGGCCTGGCAGTGTGGGTTAGGTGTCCATCTTCCCAAAGGTATACCACGCCACAGGTGTGCACATCTCAGATCTAAAGGATTCCAAGACATGGTTTTGTGCAGAGAGCTTGGTAGTATGGGATGGATGTCTACAAAAGTGTGAGCATGGCCCCTTGCAGTACTGTACAGAGCTGAGAGAGACTATATCGTCCCATACTATTCTAGTCTAGCACAGAACTTAGAGCAGTTTCAGAAATCTAAATCCTGTAAGACTGTTCACCTAATTGGAAATATACCAATTAGGAAGTAATAAATACCAAGCTAATATAAATAGAAAAGTCTATTGTCATGGTATAAGAATAGAACTTACTTAATAGTTTGTTCACTTGGTTTATAACTCTAAATATTTAGACTTACAGTACAGGGGCTTCCATTTACATTACTATCCCAGGCTCAACAAATCGTAGGAGTTGGTCTATATAGGGATTCTAAACTCTATTCTCTAAAAGCAGTATTTTTTGTTTGTTTGTTTTTAAGACAGGGTTTTGCTCTGTTGCCTGGGCTACAGTGCAGTGGCATCATCATAGCTCACTTCAGCTTTAAACTCCTAGGTTCAAATGATCCTCCTGACTCAGCCTTCCAAGTAGCTGGGACTATAGGTGTGTGCCACCATTCTCAAATAATTTTTTTATTTTCCGTAGAGACTGTAGGGTCTCACTATGTTGCTCAGGCTGGTCTCAAGCTCCTGGCTTCAAGTGATCCTCCCATCTCAGCCTCCCAAAGTGCTAGGATTACAGGTGCGAGCCACTGTGCCCAACCTGTGTTCACTTTTTATAAGAGAAATGGTCTCTTTTTATTGAATTATAAATTCTAAAGAGAACTTTGAGTTCATTGGGTCTACTTGCCCACCAAGAATGGAAAATTGCTTTCTGGAATCCATAATACATGCTTATTCTGCTTTAGTTTTAATAGTTTTAGACACAGGCAGATCAACTACATACAAAGCAGTGCTTCCAATTGTTTCATTAATTTATAATTAAAAATTATTTCTAATGTTTAGTCCTGTTCTTTTTTTTTTCCCCTATTTTTTTCATGAAATAGGGGTCAGTGTCCTCTCTGTCCAGCCTAAGCTAAAAATTAGTGCCAGGCTGTCTTTCCACATTGACACCTTCCTTTGGGGATGAGAATTCACTGATTTTTCTTGGCTAGACTATGCACATTTTATGTATTTTTATACACACCATTCATTTTTACATTTATTCACTGAAGATTTATTGAGTGCCCAATGCCTAAGAGCTTTTTATTCATTCCTTACCCAAGAAAAGATTTTCAGAGTGTTGTCAGTATTTCACAGTATTAATTTCAATTTTACTAGAATAAAAAATACTAAGCCATGCTTTATAACAAATGTGTTTATATTTCTAATGGAGAAATTTTATTTGATGACAAAGAAATTTCTCATTCAGGCATTGTTTCCTCCTTGAATTTATTAAAATGTTTGCTGATTTAGAAAAATAGCATACTTATACTTTCTCTTTCAAAAAAATTTTTGGTGGGAAATAAGAAAGATAAATTGTTAAGAAAATGTAAATGATATAAAAAATCCTGAAGAATCCATATAAAATGTTAGAACTATTAAATAAGTAGAGCAAGGTTGCAGGATATAAGATTATACAAAAATCAATTATATTTGTATATATCAACAACAAAGGATTTGAAAATGAAATTAAGAAAACCATTCCATTTGTAATAGCGTTGAAAAGGAGAAAATACTTAGGAATGAATTCAACAAAACAAATACATGGTTTGTATGGTAAAAACTATAAAACTTTGTTGAAAGACATTAAAAAGGACCTAAATTAATGGAAATCCATCCCATGTTCATGGTTTGAAAGACTAATTCCTGCCAAAATTCCAGCTACTTTCATATATAAACTGACAGACGAACTGATCCGAAAATTCATATGAAAATCTAAGGTACCTAAAATACCTAACACAATTGTGAAAAAGATGAACAAATTTAGAGGACTTAAGGGGATATGGTTAAAAGAGAAGGGTTGGTAACCTTTTATCAATGCTTAAGAAATTAAAAATCACCACAACCATCAGCCCCTTAAATTGGAGTGTGTCTAATTATCAAAACAACCCAATGTGGTATAAGACAGTTTCTTCATTTGATATGAGGCCCATTTACATTTTTGAAGCCTGTAAAAATTAGGACACATTTTGGATTAGTCTGACTTGAAAAATTGTGGCTGTTTTTTCCTACATTCTCTGTCTCCAAGCACAGAATCAGAACCAGTTTACAAAATGGTGGCCTACGTAAGGTACTTTATAAAATTTCAAATAAACCTTAAATTTAATAAAGAAACCATCTCTGGTGAAATATTTTTCCTCTGGAAATCATATATATATGATTTATATATATAATATATATTATATATGTAAAATAAATCTCTTAATTTCTTCAATTGGATCTCATTTGCATTTATTATATTCAGCCAAATATAATGCTAAGGAAAATGGTCTTCCAATTTATATTTAAACCATTCATAAGTACTGCAAATATATTTAATAAACTTCTCATTTTGTCTTAGATACATTTGGCTTCTTGAAATATACAGGTGAGAAATTAGGAGTGGTATCAGCAACACAAAACTAAGGAGCATTCATTGTGACACTTGCAATGAATGGTCACTGGATAGCTACCAGTTGAAGACAAAGTGTTATTTACCCTCTTCTCCCTCCCAATGACTCATAGACAGTAATATATTCTCTATAACATAAGCTGAAAAAGTGAAAGTATTGAAGAAACTGTGCCCTGGGGCATGATGAATATGGTGAAGCAGGTCATATTCAGTTCCTATTAAGTACCTTGCGCTATTGACGTATTAGGAATTTTTATCTCTAATGAATAATGGCTCACCTTTATACAATTTAGAAAAATTAATTTTTAAACATAGGGAATGTGTAATATAATTACAGTTCTGAGCAACTCATAAATAAATTAATACAAATCCAAGCACATCTGGTTGTAGCACTTCTGTAAATTTAGTCTAAATGGTGAATAAATGTCATTTAAAGTAATTATCACAGTAAAAGTAGGCTCAGAAAAAAAATCTTTTAAATTGGACCGAACCAATACTACTTGATTTTCTGATTTTTAATGTGTTGTTTTCTTTTTATTAAGATAGTAGATCTCAAGATATCTTTGGCAACAGTAAAGCTTCTCATTTTTTCCCACACACATAGGGCATATGTTCTACTCATGCTCTAGAAATAAATGCGATTGCATATGAATGTGAGAAAATCAAAATAACTTAGTAATGAGTACAAGTTGCTCCCACTTAATGTTAGTAATTCATTTTTAAAAATCAGATATATTGAATAAAAATGCTCTTTGAGAGTTTAGTTTCAACGATGTTACATTAAAAAATGCATTACATATCAACTCAAAACCTTCAACCAATTTCCTAAAATGTAGCTAAAATAGCAACCATCAACATAAAAGTAAAAAGAGATTATTTTAGGTTGTAAATGCTTAAAATATCACTTTATGATCACTAAACAACAAGGTAGGAAAAAAAAGTTACTTTGAATGCCTTTCACCTCTCTTAGACATCATATTCGTTTTCTTTATGGTTTCCAAGACATGTACATGAGATTTAAAACAATCTAGGTTATAAAAATGTTGTATTGCATTTTGTAGAAATAAATATGAATTTTAAATTATAGTACTGTGTGTTACGGAAATAAATGTAAGTAAACAATCTAAAGATCATTGTATATTTTATGAAGTTTTTGTATTAAAAACCAAGAGTCATTCTTCTATGAAAACTGATTCAGAGATAGGCTGATGGGTAGGCTTGATTTTGAGTTTATACTTTAAGTCATTTGTTGTAACGAGTGCTGGGAGTGAAAAACAATAAATGTGATTTGATCCCTGGCTTCAAGGAAGTCACAGTCTAATGAGGAAAACACTTGTAAATAGCACATTATAAAGTCATAAAAGTGCTGTATTCAGAGTATAACGTGCTAAGACCTGGGATGGGGTAGTCATGCACACTAAGTGTTCAGGCTGGGCTCACCTTAAAGAAAGAGTAACCCTCAACTGGTCAGAGGAAAGAGGGAAGATCATTAGCAAAAGCCCAAGAACTGAAAGTACCCGTTTGCTCAGAGTATGTGTGAGGATAGACTATAGTGTATCTGCTTCAGGATGGCAAGAAACAAGACTAGCATGTGGCAAGAGACAAGGCTGGAATGGTTGATCAATTTTTGGTGAAAGGAGAAAAATTAAAAATTTAACCTCCAGGCAGTGAGAAGCAGGTTCATGTCAGGATAGTGACACTCATCTGTTCAACAAATATTTGAATGGTTAGTACAGCCAGGGAATGAACACAATATAAATATATTCTAACAGAAGAGATAAATGGGGAGTGCTCAAATGTGTATTTAAAAAAAAAAACGTTTAGACACAGAAGATAAGTTCCGCATGGGTCTTCAGGGAAACTGATGGAAAGGCTCCTGCGTAGGTGAGAACAATTACAAAGTGAGTTGAAGCAGTGGCACCTGGAGTGGAGACACTAAGAGGAGCTCAGGAGATGGATTCAGCAGGACTCCATGACGACTGCATGTAGAATGGTGAGGACCAGGGAGTAACTCATGTTTAAATAGCTGAGATTTGTGTTTTTGTTTTTCTTAGGTAACTAGGAGGATTGTGGTTGAAGGGAAGACAGGAAAAAAATAAGTTTTAGAGTTAAGATGAATTTAGTTTGAGGTATACTATGTTTTATTTGTTCTGGCAACTTTAGAGTGGAAATGTAAGAGTAAACAATGGAAAAAAATACAAAACCCAGGATGATAACTTGGGTTTGATGTATGAAAAGATGAAAGATGGTAGACATGGATTAAGAATGGGTGGGATCAACTGGAATTGTGTTTAGCTCACTCAGGCCACCTCAACAAAGGGATTTAGTTCCAAGGATAGAAGGAAAGGGGAAAATGTTATCAGGTTGAAGGAACTACGGGTGAAAGTGGTCTCAAGAATTTAGAACTGTTTAGGTAGGCAGTGGACCAGAGTAGCCCTACGTAGAGGTAGCTTTATACTCACTATATTCACATACTCTCCATCTATTCTCTCCTACATCCACTCCAATATGTGTCTGAAATCATTCTTATAAAGATAGCCAGCATCCTTGCTAAGTCCAGTGGTCAAAACTCAGTTTTTATTTAACTAAACTTCTGAGTAGTATGAGTCAGTTGATGTCTTTTGCATTTTAAGTGACTTCCTGTGCTTGAATTTTGTGATCTGCGTTCTCCTGGTTTTATTCCACCTTCACTAGTTTCCTCCTTCTTACTTCATTTGCTGGATCCTCATTTTCTTCCTGAGCTCCATGTATTAATTTTAGAGTGTCACTGGGCTCAAACCTTAGCAATCTTCCTTTCTCTGTCCCAACCCACTTCTATGAATTTGAGCATTAATCACATGCTGATGACTCAAAAATTTATAGGTCAACCCCCAACCTTTTCCCAAGGCTCCAGAATTATATATCCAACTCTGATCCTATATCTCTATTTAGATCTTACCTAAATATAGCAAAAGTATAACTCATATAATTTTCTCTTCCAAGCCTCCTCTTCTGCCATTTTTATGTCTGTAATTGTGTCTACTCTTCACCTACTTACTCAAGCCAAAAATCTGAGAGTTATTTTTGAGTCCTCCCTCTTTCTTAGGCTTCTATTGCAATCTACAGCAAACCTCCATCTTCAAATTAATCCAACTAATTTTTAGAACTCCACCTCTAACACCTTGGCCTTCATCTTATCTCACCTGGCCTACTGCAAGTGCCTCACAACTGGTCTCCCCGCTCCACTCAAATCAGATCAAATCTATAGTAAAGCTCTTCAAAATCTTAGCATCTCACTTAGAAGAAAATAAAAATTCTGAATCATGATGCACTAGTTATCTATTGCTGCATAATAAATTACCTTAAAACATAACACTTTAAAATGGCAAACATTTATTATCTTGCAATTTCTGTAGGTAAGGAATAAGGGAGAAGCTTGGATGTGTGGTTCTGGCTCAGGGTGTCTGAAGAAGTTGCAGTCATTTGAAAGTTTTAATAGAGATAGAACATTTACTTCACTTTAAGTGTACTTAGCACAAAAAACAGCTACCCCCCAAAAAACAAAACAAAACACATACACGTAAGAAAATGAGGAACTTTTTTAAATGATGAATATGTTTAATATCTTGATTGTGATGATGGTGTCATGGTTGTCTGTATATGTTAAAAGTCATCAAAATGTAATAATAAATATGTGCAATATTTTATATATTAATTATACCTCAATAACACTTTAAAAAATCATCTCTTGAATTATGTAATAATTTACTCATTAATTTACTTTCTACTTCACTAGACTATAAGATTCAGGAGGGCAGGGATTTTGTCTGTCTGCTTCAACATGGTGTTTCTAGTTCCTGGTACGGTGTCAGGCACACAGTAACCTCTCAATAAATAATTATTGAATGGAGAAGTGAGTGGGTGAGAGGATGAATGATCGATGTAATGGTTCAGAACATGAGCTTTGGAAATTCAAATCCCTGCTCCATTACTTTGCTAGCTCTACAATCGGGGGAATTAATCTTCAGGTTCCCCTTTTGTGTAATGTAGGTAATAGTTGTGTATGTCATCTTGGATTATCATGAGGATTGAATGATATAATGCATACAAATATGTTGAGCAATTCCTTGCCCCTGGTGCAAAGTTGAGAAAGCTCAGCAAGAGTGGCCACAGAACTACCTGGGCTTTTCCCAGCATATGATATTACCTTTGTCAGAATGATGCACTATGGAACTACGACCTGCAAAGTAGCATGCCAATGTAAGATATCTTTACTACTTTTCTTAGGCAGTATGATTATAATTGCTCAGCAAGAAGAAATATGTGTCCTGTATTGTTTGTTGTGTGGAGCTTTATGTGTATTTAACTTAGCAAGACCTAAAATCAAAACATTTAAGGCATTCAGAGAAAGGGACCCAAGCTGAAAGACTGCATGTGGATATATATGGAATGAGTATCAATAAAATATTCTATTCTTTTTAAAGAAGCTTCAAAGATGTTAACTTTAAAACTTAAGAATTTGTGTCTGGCTCTAAATACAATTTAAAAAAATCTTGATCTCCAGCATTTTGTGAAATACAAATGCTTAGTGTTATAGAAAAATACTATCCAAAAGGTTCCAATATTTTTTGAGTAATGATTTCAACGAATTTATTCCACACCCTGTTCTTACCATCACTTTGGCCTCATTTTTCTCATTTTTCTTCATTTTGCCCTATTTAATATTTAAATGAATGTGAATGGTATTCTTAACATATACATACTAAGTCTGGTAAAGAACACATTGTAATATGTCCTTTGTATGCCATTAATACCTAAAAATCTACCTAAAAACAAGGTGTAAGCATGTGAAATACAGTAACATTGGCTGTGATGATCTTTGGTTTTAATGATGGAAGACTTCAATGAAGTCTCATGTACAGCTCCCAAATGCAAGTAAATAAAATGATAATGGCTAATATTTATCAAGCTCTTATTATGTGTCAAATATGATACTAAGTGCTTCGGATAACTTGACTCATTTAATGCTCACAACAGTTTTATGAGGATATTATCCCCATTTTACAAGTAAGCAGTGTGACACAGAAAACTTAAGTAAACTAATTAAATGAACTAGATTATTTTCAGGAATTAGATCAATTTCCAGTACATAAAAAATGATTAGAAAGCAATAGCTATCATCATCCTTGTTGTCAAGTGTCACACAGCTAACAAGTGGCAGATACGATACTATACCAGGAAGCCTGTGTTCTTAAGAATATACTAGGATGAGCTTCATAAGATTTGATTCCCACTTTAGGGTGAATGGATGGGAAGGAACAGCAGAAGCCCACAAAGCTTAAGTGACTTATCCATGGCTGGGTAATATATAAAGAAAAGGTCCTGCAGGCTTTACAAGAAGCATGGTGCCAACATCTCCTTCTTGTGAGGGGCTCAGGAGGCTTTTACTCATGGTGGAAGGCAAAGTGCGAGTGGGTGTGTCACCTGGTGAAAGGCAGTGAGAGAGAGTGGGGAGGTCCCATGCTCTTTTAAACAACCCTCTCTTGTGTGAACTCACTCATTACCATGGGGAGGGGATCAAGCCATTCATGAGGGAATTGCCCTGATAACCCAAACACCTCCCACTACACCCCACCTTTAACATTGGGGATCAAATTTCAATATGAGGTTTGGCAGGGACAAATGTCCGAACTATATCAGTAGCTTTATGTTATGACTGAAAGGTAGTACACCTGAATATGTAACATAGGAACTAAGTGACAGTAGTTCATAGAAGTGACATTTCTGTGAGTTACTCTGTACAGCTCCATTGGAAAAAGAAACTGAGCCAAGCCTTAAAGTGGTTGGAATTTGGATAATCAGACAGGGAATGGGGACAGGGTGGGTATCAGTTTCACAATTTTAGTAGGTTCAGGGCATTAAAATGAATGAATAATAATTAAAATAGTTAACTGTCTTATGGTTACTCTTATTGAAAACAAATGCTTGCATTGTTTTTAAATAAAATTTAGCTATCACCATTTCTGTTTCAGTCATCAAAGAAAAAATTGCTTGCATAGGTCTTTAATATTATTTGCACATTATTCAGGGGGATTTATCACAAAGATTCTGACATAGCCTTTCATGTCTTCAGTAAAAAGGAAAATATTATTCCATATTCAAGAACAACTTTCCACTCCTTAAATGCTTTTGGAATTAGACTAGTATTCACTAAACTATTATTTGCTGGCCTTGAGTCAGGGAAATCCAGTATTCACAACATGTGTTTTGCTAGCATCATTGTTCATAGATAAGGTTGCCATCTTATCGTATAAGCTCTGTCTTGTAAGAAATTATCCATTTTATTTTTCTATGATAAAAAACACAGGTTTAGGGAATAATTTCCTCTTCTACTTTGTTAGTCACTGGACTAGGAACATAGGGTATAAAGATGAGTAAAATAAACTTCCTGCTCAAAGATTCCAGAATAGAGATAGACAGATGTGAGGTGTTATAATATCAAAACAACGTGATAATTATTGCCAGAGAGCTATGCACAAAATGCTAATCCTTATAATGTCATCATTTGATAGATTTAGTTTTGTTTAAAAAAAATAAGGAAACCAAGGCTAATTAACTTGCTTAAGATCATGTAGCTAGCAGGTGACAAAGATACTTTTAGAGCCCAGATTTAACTCCATAAGCTACAAACAAAACTCAAAGAAATTTTGCATTAGTAAGGATTGTTGGATTACTAACATTATTAATGCAGCATAATAATTTTAAAGTGGCATTTTTATCATTTACCTGTTTCTGAGATGGATTTGAGGCTGCTTATAATAAAAGTCAGTACAAAATAAAAATAAAATGTTATTGCAGGGTAAAACAAACAAAAAAGTTGTAAATATAATGAGAATAAAAAGTTACACAAGAAATCCCTATGAGAAGAGTTCAAGCTATTTGATGACAGACTTAGCTTTGAGCTTGCTACAAGCAGGCAACGCAAATTGCCCGCACTCCTGGAAAATATTTTATAGAAAGACAAATTTCTAAATGGTATTTTTAAGCAAAGGCTGGCTCCTGTTTTTATCATTTTTGTTTACATTATTAAATGTATGGCCACACTGAAAACTCCTCAATTTTTAAATCTTTTATTCCTATTGCTTTCTTTTATGTATTTATAATATATATTACATTAGCTCTTTGAACTCCTGTTTCTTTATTTGAAAAGTGGCATAATCGTGTGCATGTGCTCTCTCTGTCTTTCTGTCTCTCTCTCTTTCTCTCTCTCTCTCTATATATATATGCCAAGGAGTAACATTGGTGTTTCTTCACCCATTTTTTTGATGCTGAAATTTGAAAGTTTATATTTTTCTCATAAATATCAATAAAGTAAAATTTGTACTAAATCTTTTCCTCATACTTTTATTAATGTTAAGGTTTTATTTCATGATGAAGTGTTATAGTATATTTTTCTTTTTATTCTGGGCTTAGATTTTGAAGTGTTGCAAACTTACTGTATTATAGTATACATACTGATCTCTCGAACTTCATGTGGGAGATCCTAAAAGAAAGATGAAAATTATTCTATTATGCTACATTCTTTCATTCTATTAACTCTAAAGATTCAAGGTTTGGTTCTGTATTCAGACAGAAAGAGCAGAAAATACTTTTACTTAGAAATTAAAAGAGTATTATTTGAGGGTGGAGCAAGCAGGATTACATTTGCTTGGTTTATATTATGTAAATATAAGTTGTTTGTGTTCCTTTTATGATAAGGAATTCTAATCATCAGGTAGTCAAGCATCATTTGTATTGTAGTTAAGTTCCTTCTGAAAATTTCCATAAATAAATGTTAGGACTTTTTACAACCTCTTATTGACTTTGGTTTTAAATGAGAATAAATTTGAAAATACTGAATACTAGCATCATTCTCTGTTGTTACATTTAAAGGTCATTCTCATTTTATTGACAAAGGCTTGTTTTCTTCCCAAATTGTATGTTCTTCATTTAAATATGTTCTAAAATTATAGCTTGCATATAAATTTCCTTTAATATTGCATTGAAAAAATTATTTTTGAAATCTTCACAATAACTAAATGTATCGTGATTCTTTAAAATTTTCCTAGAACTAGGAATTTCTAGTTCACACATATTTTCAGTTTGTCTCTCCTTTTCTTTGAATTTTAGGAATGTAAGTACCTGGAAGAGCATGTATTTCACTCCCCTCCCCAAATTAAGCATAAAGAGTTTCACATAAGTAAACCCGTAAGAACATGTTTAGTATAATTTCCGTATTTTCATTTTGGTTGGGATCCATTGCTAGAGAGGTGATGTGCTTCTTTGTGGGTGTCCTTTCAGTCTGATTTTTCATACTTCCAGAGTTCTCATGCTGATTATTTTTCATCTCATACAGCTGCCGCTTCTTGTTTTTGGATTTTCTTTTGTTTAGATGGGGCTTTTGCCCCCCTCACTTTTAAGGGTGAGTCTGTAAGGGCGTTTGGCTTTGCTTATGGGTACTTTGCTGGGAGTCTGGGTTCCAGGTTGATGCCTTGGTTATAGATACCCTTAGTTTGGTGGTTTTCTCATTTTGTAGTTATTTGTAGGCTGTAGCTATGGTGTAATATGTGAGTAGGTAAATTTCCTGTCTGTTGTTGACGGAGGAAGATGAAGGTCTTTGAAATCCTTTCTCTTTCCCCCAGCCCTGTGGTCTTCTTATTAGTGTGAATTATGTTGGAACACCCAGTTTAATCTCTGAGATAGTAGATGGTTCTTGTGCATAAGAATCAACCACACCCTGGATGATTGAGTCAGTAAATGTCGTAAAGGGCTGTACCAGTTTTCCTCCCTGCCAGCATGTGGCACTTTCTGGAAAGACCAGGCTGCAATGTTGTTTTTTGTACCTGTGGCCAGCTCTAGTCCCTCAAGAGAAGTACTCAGATGCCCCAGGTGGTGGGCAGGGTCCTGGAACTCCCAGGGGACACCTTATTCTCCATCACAGTGGATGTGGGTGGAGGAGCAAGGCAAGGTTGAGCTGAATGAGCCTGACTTTAGACTCCACAAAGGCGGGCACAAGAGCTATCTTGGCTAGAGTATAGGGTACGCTTCCAGGCTGCTGGAGAAGGCCACCAGTTAGGGACTGAAGTGGCCTCACCAAGCCACGAAGTCTGCTTTTCGGGGAGGGGCCATCTGGAATGCATAGTCTGGCTGTCAGGAGTGAGTTTTACTCCTCTCCCTCTTCCTCTGCCTCGTGGGTCTCCTTCTGGTGTTTGGCCACAAGCAGAAGCCCAATTAGCTGAGCTCACTGGCAAAGCACAGAGGGCTGGGTGCTTACCTGCCTAAGATTCCAACTTGGGCCAAAAGCACAGCTTTCCTGTGTGGGGAGGAGTGCTCTGCGAGTGTGCTGAGTCTCAGACCCACACTGCACTCTCCTTTCAGTTCTGTCCACATGGGCTCCCTCACCTCCCAAGTTTAATTCGCAAATCTCCCCTTTACACCCCCAAGCAACACAATTGAGTCCTCGGGGGTATGGGATCTGGCCTGTGGGCCTGTCTCCTGGTCCCTCAAATTTAATCCCTGGCCATGCCAGGGAGAATTGTGCTGGTCTCAAGTTGCCCATGGAGTGCTCAAGCAGGTTTAATGTTTCTCCAGTTCAGAGTATGCCCTGCTCTATTGGAGTAGCCAGGTGAGCAGTACCAGGGGGGGCTGGTGGACAGTGAGCTCACAGTCTGTGCACCCCTTGGTCCACTGCAGGTCTTTAAGTGGAAATGTATGAACCCCACTTTCTGTGAAAGCTTGATGTAATGTATGCACCAACATAGGGGAAACAGCCACTTCTCAGAGCCTCATCTCAGTCATTCCTTGGGGCACCTGTACCACTTTCCAGCAGTGGGTGAGGGTGGGGTGGGGAGGAAAAGAGTCTGAATGGAGGAGACCTGGCACACTCGATGTCTTTGTCTCTCTCCCTGGAAGGTAGCATACCCAGAATGCCCAAGCTCTGGTATAACACAGATTATACCAGGGACACCCTAGCACCTGTGGCTGCTGCAGTCTGAGCCAGAGATGGGAAATGTTTGTGTGGGCGCAAGTGACATGAAAACTGAAGGGCTGAAGCTCCCTGGGAAAGACAAAGGTGTACAATGAGTATAGAAGCAGTATGGTGCTTGCCGTCTCAGCTTGAGTATGTAGTGACAGGAAGTGACCCCAAGGGGGCTGGCACCTTGGTGCTTTGTTTTCAAGAAACTCCCAGTTTACTGGTGGCAGCAGCTTTTGGGCTCATGAGGGTAGAGAAGCTCTCCAGCAGTTCAGAAGCCTGCTGATTACCAGAGGTGTGAGGGAGAGAGAAATGAAACCCCCACCTACCCTTTCCGTGGGGCTCCAAGTTTCTCAGGGGTTGATCTCTGCCAATATCTTGCTGCTTCTTGTTCTGATCTGCAACTTCTTCCCATGGAATCTCTGGTAGGTTCTGGCACTTTTCCCTCAGAATTATACTTGAGCTATGTTTTATAAAACCTTTTCTTTCTGAGATGATCTGGCAACCAATGTCTCTAGTCAGCCATCTTCTCAGGTCACAGATCTATTCTTGACTTTTTCTTCTTTTTTGATGTCTACATTTACTGTTATAAACTTCCTTCTTAACACTGCTTTTGCTGCATCCTACAGTTTTTAGTATGTTGTGTTTCCATTTTCATTTGTTTCAAGGAATTTTTTTTTTTATTTTCATCTTAATTTCTTCATTGACCCAATAGTCATTCAGGAGCGTGTTGTTTAATTTCCATGGCTTATGCAGTTTCCAGAGTTCCTCTTGGTATTTACTTCTAGTTTTCTTCCATTGTGGTCTGAGAAGTTACTTGATATGATTTTGATTTTTTAAAATTTATTGAGACTTGTTTTGTGGCCTAATGGTCTATCCTGGAGAATTTTCCATGTGCTGATAAAAAGAGTGAATATTATTCTGTTGTTGAATAGAATGTTCTATAAATGTTGGGCTCATTTGGTCTGAGGTCTAGTATAAATTCAGTGTTCCCTTGTTGATATCCTGTCTAGGTTATTTGTCTAATGCTGAGAGTGGGGTGTTAAAGTCCTCACTGTTATTATATTACAGTGTATCTCTTTCTGTAGATAAAGTAATATTTGATAAATGAATCAGCAGCAGCAGCAGTGTTGGGTGCATATATATTTAGAATTGTTATATCCTCTTCCTGGATGGTTCCCTTTATCAATATTTAATGACTTTCTCTTTTTTTACTGTTCTTAAAGTCTGTTTTATCTGATATAAGTATAGCTACTCCTACTCAGTTTGAGTTTACATTTACATAAAATATCTTTTTTTTATCCCTTTATTTTCAGTCTATATGTGTCTTTACTGGTAAGGTGAGTTTCTTGTAATCAGTGTATAGTTGGATCATGTCTTTAATGCAATCAGTCATTCTTTGTCTTGTAAGAGGACAATGTAATTTGTTTATGTTCAAGATTATTGATATGTGAGGCTTTGTTCCTGTCATATTGTTAATTGCTTTCTGATTATTTCATATATTCCTTGTTCCCTTCTTTTTCTCTTGTAGTATGTTGATGTGGTTTGGTGGATTTCTTTAGTGGTACCATTTGAGTCTTTTCTCTTCCTCCTTGTATGGTTGCTTTACCAGTGAGTTTTTTACTTTTGAGTTTTCATGAGGTAAACGCTGTCTTTTTGCTTCCAGGTTTAGGATTCCCTTGAGAATTTCTTGTCAGACTGGTCTAGTGTAGTCAATTCCCTCAACATTTGTTTGTCTGGGAATGGTGATTTTTTCCCTTCATTCATCAAGGATAATTTAGCTGGATATAGTATTCTTGAGTGTCAGGTTTTTCTTTCAGCACTTTTGATCTATCATTCCATTCTCCTTTGGCCTATAAAGTTTCTGCTGAGAAATCTGCTGTTAGTCTGATGGGTTTCCTTTATAGGTGACTAGATACTTTCTCTAGCTATTTTTAGGTTTTTCTCTTTAACTTTGACTTTAGACAGTCTGATTATAATGTGCTGTGGGGTAGACTTTTTGCATTGTACCTTGAGGGTTGTTGAGGCTCCTATATCTAATATCTAAATCTCTTTCTATACTTGAGAATTTTACATCTATTATTTTCTTACATAGACTTTCTAATCCTTTGTTTTTTCACCCTTGGGGATACTGATATTTTGTAAATTCCATGGCTTTATGTTGTCTGCAATATCAGGAAGGCTTTGCGTATTCTTTTTTCTTCATTTTGATTTGAATGGATTATTTCAAAAGATCTGTCTTCTGCTTCTGAGATTTTTTCTTTTTCCTGATCTAGTCTCTTGGTGAAACTTTGAAATGTATTTTGTATTTCCTTCAATGAATTCTTCAGTCCAGAATTTCTATTTTTTTAATAGCCATCTCTTTGGCTATTGTCTCATTCACATACTGAATTGTTTTTCTCATTTCTTTGTATTATTTTTCAGCATCCTGTTATATCTCACTGAGCTCCTTAAAATCAATATTTTGAATTCTTTATCTGAAATTTCAAAAATTTATTTTTGACTAAGATCCAGGACTGAAGAATTATTGGGTTCCTTTGAAGGAGTCATATTTCCCTGCTTTTTTATGTTTCCTGTGTCCTTATGTTGATATATGCACATTTGGTGTGATAGTCACTTCTTTATATTTTTTAATTTACTGTCATATTGGAGGAATTTTTCATGAAATTGTATCTTGGTGTTGATTTGGGAGAATACTTTGGCTTTGATTCTGGGAATATGCAGTAGTGTAGTCTCTGTTTGGTATCTTTGCCTGTAAATAGCATTTGTGGTATCTGTGATTTCCTTAGTGTATTAGGGTGTGGCTGTTCATGGAGGCTGTGATGAAGTTGTGCTGGGGACTGTTATGCCAAGTGAGCCTATCTTCAGATCCAGTGGGGACAGCAATGGGCTGAGCATGCCTATCTTTTTGCCCCAGTACAGTTCACAGGGGCACTTGGGTTGGTGGTTACCAGCAGGTTGATTATTGGGCCTCCGTGTGGCTGGCTCTGATGCTGTTAGTGGCAGTGGTGGGAGGAAGGTGGGTTCTTAGGCCCTTGAACAGCTGGCCTGGTGTGGATGATGGGAGTAGCAATGGCAGGAAGATTCTCTGGGTCCCTAGTCGTGTACAGTAATGTTGGCAATGGCTGCAATGGGCTGGGCATGCCAGATGGCCCTGGCAGTTGGGTGCCAGCTGAGGTGGTAGTGGCTCAGAGTTTAGTCCCAACCTCAGGCTTCTAGGAGAAGTGCTCAGGTACCCAAGGTGGTGGATTGGGTTGGGCAGTCCCCAGGACCCCAGGCTGTGTGCTTGTTCTTGGAGTGATGAGCAAAGCCAGATTACGCAGGATTGTTCTCAGGCCACCCAGTGATGAGAGTATACAACAGCCATGCTGGGTGGGGGTTGTGTGATCCTCAGGGCTTAGGCATACTGTGCATGCGAGGGGTGGTAGCACTCGTGCTGAGGCCTCACCACTGGAGAGGGTAAGGCTTCCCTCAGTGGCCACAGCCTGGGCTGGCAGATGGGGAATCCACATCCCCTTCACACCCCAGGCCTGGCAGGGCACATCCTCCTACCCTGACTGAAGGAGCTCAAGTCCAGCTTTTGACCAATTCCCAGTGACAACTTGCACCTTTCTTGGTCCCTGTCTCATATTCTGGCAGTACTTGCTTTCTGGCACCAGCTGCTGCTGCCCATGCCCAGCTCATTTCCTAGACCCAGCTGTGGGAATGCTCCCAGCTTGCTACTCTGTCCCAACAGCATTAGCTGAATTCCCATAATGCCCTAGTCTTAGCGCTGCTGGGTCTCCGGACAGCATGCAGTTTACCAGAGTCTGGTTGTGAAAATGACACCATGCTGTAGCTGCTTAGGTCTCAGAAAGTATCAATATTTGGGAATCAGTGCAAGCTCCCTCCTTGGAGCAATTCCTTCTCATTGGAACTTCCCATAGCAGCTTCCTATGTTAGTTGCAGGGGCTGGGAGAGTGGAGGGCTTCTCCTGCAGTCAGGATTGCATGATTCCATGGTGGTGGTATAGGCTACTGGAATTCTCTCTCTTACCCCTTCCCTATGAGTCACTCCCAGCTCCCTCCAGCCGATCCTTGCCAGGGAGGTCACCTCTCCTCATTTTCCTTCTCCACTTTTGGTGTCCTCTGTCACTTCTCTATTGAATTCCATCATTTTCTCTTCAATAATGCACTTGAAGCATGACTTGCTCTGCTCTGGTTCTTCTGAGTGGAGGAGGCAGGCATGCTATTTTCATTCAGCTACATTTCTTGATGGGAAAGTTATTAGAATTAATCATGGGTTGACCAAATTGCAAATGTCTAAAAAAAGCCTAAGGTGGTAGTTTTGTGGAGAGCAAATAATATCTGACAAATTCTATTTCTTTTTGAACAAGGGAGAAGCCATACATATAATAGTTTTGGAATTGAGTCAGTTTCTTCAGTGTCCCACATTACAATTGCCTTAGCAAGCTAGAATATATGACATTGGGTAGGTGCATGGACCCAAAGGGCAGTGATCAAAAGTTCATTGTTAGTATCAGAAGGCATAAGGAATATTTTTTCTTTGCAATTGTCATAGTTCTGGTTGTAATAATTACATTAATATAAGGGATTGAAAGTTTGGAATCAAGAGTGTTTCTCAGTTTAGAAAGACAAAGTGGCTTGTTAATACTTTGGAGTGGGAATGTGATGCCATCATAAGCAGGAATTATGGACATATAACTTATTTTCAAACAATTCAGTTTATTTTAAGTTATTTGTCCATACAGAAATTATACCATATAACTGAAAAAATGATTATAAATGACTTGGTACCAACTATGCACTGTACGTTTTATTCAGACACTCTCTGGGGAAACAATGTAATATTACTTCAAAAAGATTGTTTTGATGCCACACAGCCCAAATACTTAGTATGCTAAAAGTTTACTTCCTGGAATGTTAGAGGGATTTTTCTAGAAGCTATGTGAAATCATTTTGGGAAAGATGTTATTTAAAAATAGAATAACAAAACCCAAAACTATTAGATACAATATATTATTTCTCTTATCTTTGGAAGTAACAGACCTTTTAAAAATAATTGTTTTAAGTTGCAATATAAATTAATTTGTATTAAAATTTTTCATACTTAATAACTATCATCACCTTTTATCTACTCCAAAATAACAGAAACAGAATGATTTTGTTCCATCCATAACAAAAGTAAAAACTATCACATGCATATCTTAATTTAGTTAGTGTTTTGAAGTAGTACAATTGACCAAGAGCAAAGAAAGAAGAAATATTTACTGGTGATTTTATGGTAATAATAACTATCAAATACACATAAAAAAAGTTATTACAAATAATTTTTAGTAATCCTCCGAAACATTTAGTTTACATTGTGAGTTTTACGAGGTGACCTTAGTTGTAACTGCACATTCTTCTAACATTTCATTGCTACTTTCTTAGCCCAAGTCAGCATCATTTCTCAGCTAGACAAATGTAATTTGCTTTTCTTGTTTGCTTGCCGTCTACTATGACTGGTTTTGCATACTACATATGATGTTATCTTTACAAATAAAAATCAAATATTGCAGCCTTCCTCCCCTCCCGCAAGCCATCAGTGGTTTACCCTTACATTCACAATAAAAAACAGAAAACCTCATGTATCCCCCCAAGTTCTTACATGATCCGTCCCATAACCACCCATCAAGGCTTTTTTCTACATTCACTTCTTCAGCCACATAGGCTTTCTTGCTTCTTACTATTCCAAGAGCAAGTCAAGCTTGTTTCATCAGACTGTTACACTCTACTTCTCAATCTTCCCATGGCTAATCTTTCTCATTATTCAGGGCTTTGCTTAAATATCACCCTGCAAATTTAAAGTAATAGCCATACCCCTTGACTCTACTCTCCTTTATATTCTTAATAGCTATATTGTATTTATTCTGTGCTTCCACCCATAAATATGTTTGTGCATATATATTCATTTTCTCATTGTTCATTATCCACATTAAAATATAGATGCCATAAAAGCAGAGATATTTTATTGTTTTCTGTTATATCTCCAGGACCCATAGTAGAGGTTTAAAAATATTTATGGAATAAATTAATTTAAAAATGAAGAAATGGATAAATAGTATACATATGCCCAATGGGCATGCTTGTAGCTCTGGCTTTGGCGATGTAAGGGCAATATATGTAACCAAAATGTTTGCACCCCATAATATTCTGAAATAAAAATAAATATATAAATAAATAAATTAGACAAAACTTAAAAAAAATTAAATCTAAGACACCTCTGGTCGCAAGCATTTTGGATAAGGGACACTCAACTTGTTTTATTAAAAAATAAAAAATAAAATTTTATCTAAAACAATATTCATTTTGATTATATTCTGGTAGGTCAAAACTAATAATTCCTTTCAAGCATCTATAAAGATAATTTTGTATAGATGAGTATGAATGATAACGTTAATAGATTTCAGCCTTATATGACTTTTCTGTGATCCCCTTTTAATTGCTTTAAAGTTTGGCTAGAATATAAAATATCATGTAGTTTCTCTTTACTATTTATTTTAGATAACTGAATGATTACCATTTCTAATTATTTTTAATTTTTTAGGAATAATTCTAAATAAAAATAAAACACATAACCTTAAAATATGTTTTGTTCTATTCATTGCTCCTGGGAAAGTTATGTTTATTTAGATATTAATGTTTTAAATAGTCAAAGGACATATTCTTCCTCATATTTTGTTTTCAGATATTAAAAAATAGTTAAATCATCATTTGTATCCCAGAAGACACAGTCACATTTTCCATTATCACTTTTTCATTTTAGTTGACAGAGGTCATCTTATTAATACATACTGTAGCAGCTTTCATGTAGCTGTTAGCAAGATGCTGTTTCTGGCTTTTTAATCAAGATTCTTCAAAATCTTATTTGAGAAGAGGAGAAATATGAACAATCAGAGTATTTCTCATTTCGCTTGTTTTTTTCTTGTGGTTTTATTTTCAGAAATTGAAAAATTTCAAGGTTCTGATGGAAAAAAGGAAGATGAAGAAAAAAAATACCTTGATGTCATCAGCAACAAAAACATAAAGCTCTCAGAAAGAGTACTGATTCCAGTCAAACAATATCCAAAGGTACCAGAATATATACTTTGTTCTCATAGAATTAAGGAAAAAATGATAAAAGTAATATGGTTTTATTCATTGCGGTTTATAAAATAAATATGTAAAGCTTCATTATGTGAGTATACAGAAATATATGATATTTACGTAGTGAAAGAAAAACTCTTTGAAAGTACAATAATGAGGGAAATTGTCAAGTGAAGACTATAGCATTTTTTTTTCTGTGAATACAGGAAGCACAATTAGATATTTTAATCATTTTTTAAACACATAAATGATTCACCAGTTTCTCCAAACATTCACACCCACTTGATTATGTTTTGGTTCATATTAAAATGTATTTTCTTATTATAAAAGGAAGTAGAATTAATGATTGTAAATATATAACACTTGCCAATCAGCAGAGAATTATTATATCTAGGAAAGCAATGTGGTGTTCATTAGACTCTTGGATTATAATGTCTGGCCTTATATATTCAAGATTTGTTTATAAAAATAATTATGATATTGTTCTTAGTGTACTAACATCTCTCTTTAGTTTTTTGCTAGTAAATCATTGGTTATAAAATCATGGTTTCATCAATTATATTCATAAATTTTGATGGATAAAAAGACTTTCTTTTTTTCAAATAAATGAAAGAAGCTAAAATGGAAACTCAAAAATTCAACCTTATAATTTACTTCATAAAGAGTGAATCTGAAGCAAGGACCATGTAATTATCTTAATAATAAAGATTACAGAAATGAATGCTCTAGTTTACCAGTTGTCTTCCAATGTGATAAATTCTAGTAAATATAATTAACTAGAATGTTTTGCTTATAATTATTTCAAGCATGGATAAAATTGTTACAACCCAGAAAATTTTCAGATGAGGTTTTCTGGGCATGCCATTTTTTTGTTTGTTCTGAGTTAGACATACTCTATTGTAAGAAAGATGCGTTTATTAGGTATATGTTTTTGAAATAAACTTTATTTGATTTAATTTATAATTATGTTCTTACAAATATTAAATTGAGAAGTCATAGAAATGTACATGAAAACCTTGCATACTGGTGAAATATGGTAGAAATATCTTGGAGTATTAAGAAAAATGTGTCCTTTTTACAGCATTTGATTAATTAACCAGTTATCATCTTGAATAGAAGATTATTTCCCTAAATCATAAATTTAAATATGATATAACTTGATATTGTTTCTCAGATTAACACTTGTTTATTCTTTGGACATGGGAATTCCAATGAGAGACTCGGTGTCTGCTTCTGTGTAAATTGCAGCTCTATAGTCTCTAACCAGGTATGGAAGGCATGTAAAGTTCTGACTGCTCTTCAATTTCTAGTATGAGTGGTTTTATACTGAGTATTACTAGAGTCTATATTTGATTCAGAATGATGAATATTGAAATAAGCATATTCTATGGTGTCAATTTTTTAAATTTATTTTTATTGATGTATAATTAAATGTACATAGTTTTAGGGTATTTGTGATAATACAGTCATATAATTTTCAGTGATAAAATCAGCATACTTGAGATATTCATTGCTTTTAATATTTGTCTTTTTCTTTATGCTAGAAACATTCAAATTATTCTCCTCTAGCTATTTTGAAATGTACACTAGATTATTGTAAACTATAGTCACCCTACTAATCTATCAAACACTAGGTCTTATTTCTTCTATCTGACTGTGTATTTGTACTGATTAATCAACTTCTCTTCATTTCCCCCCATACTTTCAAGCTTCTGATAGCAACTAATCTATTCTCTATCGTCATGAGATCCACTTTTTAGTTCCAACATATGAGTGAGAATATGCCATATTTGTCTTTCTGTGCTTCGTTTATTTCACTTAACATAATAGCCTCCAGTTCCATCCATTTTGCTACAAATGACAGAACTGCATTCTTTTTGTCACTGAATTATATTCTATTCTGTTTGTATGCCACATTTTCTTTATCCATTCATCTGTTGATGGACACTTAGGTTGATTCCATATCTTAGCTATTGTGAATAGTGCTGCAATAGATATGGGCATGCAGATACCTCTTTGATATGCTGATTTCCTTTCTTTTGGATATATATACCCAGCAGTGGAATTGCTGGATCATATGGTATTTCTATTTTTAGTTTTTTGAGGAACCTCTATACTGTTTTCCATAGTGGTTGTACTAATTTACCTTTCCACAAATAGTGTATGAGTGTTCCCCTTTTTCCACATCCTCTTCAGCATCTGTTATTGCCTGCCTTCTTGAGAAAACAACAAAAAAACAACAACAAAAAACATTTTAATTGAGGTGAGATGCTATCTCTTTGTAGTTTTTTTTTTTTTTTTTTGGTATTTCTCTGATGATTAGTGATGTTGAGCATTTTTCATATACCTGTTAGGCATTTGTATGTCTTCTTTTGAGAAATGTCTATTTGGATCTTTTGCCCATTTTTAAATTGCATTATTATTTTTTTTTGTTGTTATTGAGTTGTTTGAGCTCTTTATATATTCTGGTTATTATTTGCTTATCATATGGGTAGTTTGCAGATACTTTCTCCCACTTTGTGGGTTTTCTCTTCACTTTGTTGTGTGTTCCTTTTCTGTGTAGAAATTTTTTTTGCTTGATGTAATTCCATTGTGAATTTTTGGTTTGGCTCCCAGTGCTTTTGAGGTCTTATACAGAAAATCTTTGGCCAGATCAATGTTCTAGACCATTTGTCAATGTTTTTTCTCTAGTTGATTCACATTTTCAGGTCTTAAATTTAAGTCTTTAATCCATTTTGATTTGACTTTTGTCTGTGGTGAGAGGCAAGGGTGCAATTTTATTCTTCTCCATATAGTTATCCAGTTTTACAAGCACTATTTATTGTATAGTCTCGCTTTTCCCCATTGTATGTTCTTGGTGTCTTTGTTGAAGATGAGTTGGTTGTAAATTTATGGGTTTGTATCTGAGTTTTATGTTCCCTTCCCTTGGTCTATGTGTCTGTTTTTATGCCAGTGCCATACTGATGTGGTTACTACACATTTGTAGTAAATTAAGTCAGGTAGTGTGATGCCTTCAGCTTTGTTCTTTTTGCTCAGGATTGCTTTGACTGTTCAGGATCTTTTGTGGTTCTACATAAATTTTTGGATTTTTTTTTGTATTTCTTTGCAGAATGTCATTGGTATTTTGATATAGATTACATTGAATCCGATAATTGATTTAGTATGTCATTTAACAACATCAGCTCTTTCAATCCGTAAGCATGAAATATCTTTCTCCTTTTTTGTCCTCTTAATTTTTCAGCAGTGTTTTATAGGTTTCTTTGTATAGTTTTTTCATTTCTTTGATTAAATTGTTTCCTAGGTATTTTATATTTTTGTGGCTATTGTAAATGGGATTGCTGTCTTGATTTCTTCTTCAGATTGTTCACTGTTGATGTATATAAAGGCTACTGATTTATGTATGTTGAATTTTTATACTGCAACTTTACAGAATTTTGTTTATCAGTTCTAACAGTTTTTTGGTGGACTCTAGGTTTTTCTAAGTATGAGATCGTGTCATCTGCACACAAATCTAATTTGACTTCTTCCTTTCCAATTTGGATGCCATTTATTTCTTTCTCTTGCATAAATTCTCATTCCAGGACTTCCAGTATTATTTTGAATAAAAGTGGTGAAAGTGGGCATCCTTGTCTTGTTTCAGATCTTAGAGGAAAGGCCATCAGTTTTTCCCTGTTTAGTACAATGTTAGCTATGGGATTTTCACATATGACCTTTACTATTTTTCGGTATGATTCTTATACACGCACTTTGCTGGGAGTTTTTATCATAAAGGGATATTGAATATTTTCAAATGATTTTTCTGCATCTGCTGAGATAATCATATGGTTTTTGTTCTCAGTTCTGTTAATGTGATGTATCATGCTTAATAATTTGTTTATGTTGAAATATCATTGCACCCCTAGATGAATCTCACTTGAACATGGTGAATGATCTTGTGAATTTATTGTTGGATTTGGTTTGTTAGTATTTTGTGGAGGATTTTTGCATCTACTTTCATCAGTAATATTGGCTTGTAGTTTTCTTTTTTGTTGTGTTCTTGTCTGGTTGTTTTTTCACGGTAATGCTGGCCTCTTAGAATTAGTTTAAAAATATTCCCTCCTTTTCAATTTTTTTGAAGTGTTTTAGTAAAATTGGTATTAATTCTTGTTTAAATGTTTGGTAGAATTCAGCAGTGAAATCATTAGGTCCTGGGCTTTTCTTTGATGGGAGACTTTTTATTAGGATTTCAATCTTATGACTTGTTATTGATTTATTGAGGTTTTCTATTTCTTCATGGTTCAATCTCGATAAGTTGTATGTGTCCAGGAATTTATACATTTCTTCTAGGTTTTCCAATTTGTTGGCATATAGTTGTTCATGATGGTCTGTAATAATTCTTTATATTTCTGTGATCTCAGTTTTTATGTTACCTTTTTCATTTCTGATTTTTTAATATTTGGGTTTTTTTTTTCTCTTTTTTTCTTAGTCTAGCTAATGGTTTGTCAATTTTGTCTTTCCACTCCCACTGCTTCACTTAACTAGTCTTAAAAAACAAACAAAAAAACAAAACCCAACTATTTTTGCTAATTTTCTGTATTTTTTAGTCTCAATTTCATTTATTTCTGCTCTGATCTTTATTGTTTCTTTCATTCTACTAATTTGAATTTGATTTTTCTTCTTTTCTAGTTCCTTGAGGTACATCATTAGATTATTTGAAGTCTTTCTACTTTTTTTATATAGGCATTTATCACTATAGATGACTTCTTAACACTGCTTTTTCTGTATCTCATAGATTTTGGTATGTTATATTTCCATTTTCATTTGTTTCAAGAAATTTTTAAATATTCTTATTAATTTCTTCATTGACCCTTTGGTTGTTCAGGAGAATGTTGTTTAATTTTCATGTGTTTGTGGAGTTTCTGAGGTCCCTGTTTTTGTTGATTTCTAGTTTTAATTAATTATGGTCAGAAAAGCTACTTGATCTCATTTCCACTTTTTTTAGTTTATTTATACTTGTTTTATGGCCTAAAATGTGATCTGTTCTGGAGAATGTTCCCTGTGCTGATGAAAAGAATGTGTATTCTGCAGCAGTTGGGTGAAATGTTCTATAAGTCTCAGTTAGGCCTATTAGGTCTAGGGTATAGTTTAACTATGTTATTTTGTTTTTGATTTTCTGTCTGTGAGATCTTTCCATTACTGAGACTGGGGTGTTAAAGTCCCCTACTATCATTGTACTGCAGTCTGTCTCTCATTTAGATCTATTAATGTTTACTTTATATACTTGGGAGTTCCAGTGTTGGTGCATTGATATTTATAATATTTACATGCTCTTGTTGAATTGTACCTTTATCATTATATAACGATATTCTTTCTCTCTTTTTATAGTCTTTGATTTATAGTCTATTTCTATGATATAAATATAACTAATCCTGCTCTTTTTTTGGGTTCCAGTTGTATGGAGTATCTTTTTCCACCCCTTCATTTTCAGTCTATGCGTGTCTTTATAGGTGACGTGTTTTTCTTGCAGGTAGCATATAGTTGGATATTGTTTCTTTATCTAGTCACCCACTCTGTGCCTCAGAATTGGAAAATTGAGTCCATTTACATTCATTGTTATTACTGATAAGTAGGTATGTACTACTCCCATTTTGTTGCTTGCTTTCTGATTGTTTTGTAACTTCATTTTCTTTCTTTCTTTCTGTTTCTTTTTTTTCTTTCCTTTTTTTCTTTCTATTTCTTTATGGTTAGATGATTCTCTCTAGTAGTATGTTTAAATTTGTTGCTTTTTATTTTAAATGAATCTGTTATAGGCTTTTGCATTGTGGTTACCTAGAGGCTTACAGAAAATATCTTATAACAAGTTATTTTGAAGAGACGACAGCTTATCTTAGATGACAAAGAAAAAATAGAAACAGAGAAAAAGTGAAAAAATTCTACACTTTAACTGTATGCCCCCTACATTTTCACTTTTAGTTGTCTAAATTTACATAATTTTATATTACCTATCTCTTAAAACATTGCTGTAGCTATTACTATTTTTGATAGATGTCTCTTGGGCTTCATATTAGAGTTATGTGTGGATTTTACACCACAATTAGAATATTCTGGTTTTTTTGATGCAAAGACATAGATAAACATCCATGAGAAACAGCAGCAAATGGGGTACCATGATATCCTCAAATGGACAAAGTAAGGAACCAGTGACTGACCCTAACAAGGTGGCATTATGTAAGTGCTCTGACCAATAATTCAAAACTGCAGTTTTAAGGGAACTCAGTGATTTTTCAAGATAACACAGAAAAGCAACTCAGAAATTTATCTAATAAATTAAACAAAGAGATTGAAATAATAGCAAAAAAATCAAACAGAAATCTTGGAACTGAGAATTTCACTTGCTGAACTGAAAAAGTTATTAGAGGCTCTAAACAGCAAAATGGATCAAGTACAGGAAAGAATCAGTGACCTCAAAGACAGGCTATTTGAAAATACTGTCAGAGGAGAAAAAAGAAAAAATATTGCAAATAAAAGCAATGAAGTTTGCCTACAAGATATATTACAGAAAATTACCTGTAAATACTAAATCTGAGACTTGTTAATGTTCAAGAGAAAACTGAGCGAGAGCAAGGGGTAGAAAGCTTATTCAAAGAAATAATAACAGAAAACTTTTCAAAAGTTGAGAAAGATGTAAATATCCGGTTAGGGGAAGATCAGAGAACACCAAACAGATTCAACACAGTTAAGACTACCCCAAGGCACGTAATACTCAAACTCTCAAAGGTCAAGGACAAAGAGAGGGTTTCTAAAAGCAGCTAGTGAAAAGAAGCAAATAAGGTATAAAGTAGCTCCAGTTAATCCGGCAACAGACTTCTCAACAGAATTCCTATAGACCAGGAGGGAGTGGAACAACATTTTCAAAATACTGAAAGAAAAAAAAAAAACAAAACTGTCATCCACAAATACAATATCCTGCATACGTATCCTTCAATTATGAAGGAAAGATAAAGTCTTTCCCAAACAGAAGCTGAGAGAATTCACCACCTCCAGACCCAGCTTGTAAGAAATACTGATGGGATTTCTTCATTCTGAAAGAAAAAACACTAATGCTGAAAAAAATGAAAGATATAAAACCCAATGGTAATATTGAGTATATGGTGTCAAAATTTTTTGCAAGATTTTGTTTCATAATTGTAAGAAGATGCTCAAGCAACAAAACTGCTTAGTCTCATTACAGTAAATCATGGATCGTTAGCAAATCGTTGTAGCTCTTAGAATTTTTAAAATCATAGAATGCTTAGGCTAGGAATAATCTTGGAAATCATATATTAATATAAAACTTATTTTACAGATGATGTAACTGGAAGATAATGAATTGCTCAAGGTCATATCTTTCTTATGGATAGAGATCTTTAGTGCAGTTATTATAGATTCTTCATTTTTTGTGAATCATTACATTTTTAACTATACTGATCATGCTCACATATTTGTATTAGTTTTTCATGTAAAAATTGGAAGAATGTGAAAAATGATAGCTCATAATGATTAACAGTTGTGTGGAAGACTCTCAGATAACAATTCATGCTTTAGAAAATTTGCCATTTATTTAATTGATGAATAGCCTGCTAAATCTGTTAAATTTTTAAAGGAATGTTCATTTCATCTAATTATCACACATTAGAGAACTTTAGAGCCCTTTGCGAAAAAAGAGTGGCATTCTGAGAAGCAGACCAGCATTACCTGTCAATGTTGACCTACTTTGTTTTTATTGTGTATTTTTATACTACAGTAGAATTATAATTTTTTGAAAATAAACCATATTTTAGGATCTTTTATAATCTTTTGAAACCAAACCATATTTTATTTGAAAAATGTAATTCTCTCCTGCTAAGTATTTATTGCCCACTTCTTAGAAAAATATTGGTGTGATAGAATTAAGATTATGATCCCTAAACCTGAGCTGTATTTGATGTACATTTATGAGCTGTAAAATGCATGATGTGGTGTGATACTATGAGCTGTTGAACGGAGCACAATAGTATTTATGGATTTAAAGTTTAATCTTCTATAATAAAAAGTGTTTTAGCCCTCAAGGGGGACAGCAGAAAAGATGTGCTTTATACAACTAACTTTCTCTCAGAACCATCTCTCCCCTTGATACTTGCTGTCTGTTTGAACCAGTAATTAACGTGGTAATGACACAGTCCTTTCAAACACAGGGCAATAAATAACTGTGGGAATTCTTGGGGAAATGACCTTATCACAACTTTAATACATGACCTTTTTTGGATAGATTTTGTTTCAATTAGTCTCCAACTTCAAGTTAATTTGCTGACTTAGTTGAATACTACAAGGAATTGAAAGTTTAAGATTTTAAATTATAGAAACTATAAGAGTGCTGTTCAAGCACTTTAAGAATGATTCATCTAGCTCCAGTGCTTTATGTTTAATGATTTAATTTGGGGAAAATAGGCCATATCATTAAATTATTTTAATGAACAATTTTTCTTATTTGTTTTTATATTTTAATAAGATTAACAGAGTTGTATTTGAAATTCATGCTAAATGAATATATTTAGCTGCTCTTGCCAACGAAAACAAAAAAATGGGTAACTACGTCAGATGATTGGATATGTTAATTTGCTTCACTATAGTAACTTTTTACTTTTTATTTGTATCCCATAACATCATGTTGTATACCCTAAATAAACACAATAAAATTTACTTTTTGAAAAAAAGATTAATAGAGAAATAGATGTTTTATATCTATTGTTTGTATTTTCAAAAGTTTCAGAATAAGAGTAATTATTTCTTTATAGTTAAGCCTTTAAAAAGGTAACATGGTCAACATTTGTTTCCTGTTTCCTCTATATTCCTAAGAGATTCACGTAGAAGACTGTGGAGAACCATGCACTATCATTAACATTAGCTCTTTCTCTCCAAAATCCATATATATTTCACAGTCCAATACACCATTTTTTTTCAAATATTAACATCTCCAACTGTTATGCATGTTATAGTCAGAATCATGTTATGGTTTCTATCAGGCAAGCAGTGAAGCAGTGGTCATGATTCATTGTTATTGCCCGTGCATATGTAAACTTGGTCCTGGATTTTTGTATTATAGCAGTGTTGGGAATTTGTTTGTAGTGTTGGAACTATGTCCACTGAGTTTAGTTGAAGCTTAAAATGTCTCCAAGATTACATTATGATTTAGTGGTGACATGCAAAGCTAGTACACATACCAAACAAACAAACAAACAAACAGAAAACGTAGCTTGGAGTACAAACTTGATATTAATGAAGACAGTTTTCATCCTTGGAAGAATGATGAGAATTCCATATTTTCTTGTGCTGCAACAAACAAGTGTCTTCTAGGGTCTAAGGAACTAAGCTATACATTAAGTGGCAGAAGCTGTGCTATGTTTTGTCATTGCTATGCAAGCAAAAGGAATGCCTAGCATAATTCTGGGTAAAATGAGAATGCCCTAGAGACTGGAAAAGGGATGCTTCCACTTGTAAGAGGGTGTCTACTTTTTGCTTGCTACTGTACCTATTTGTTCACCTGGGCAATTCAGCCTTTCAATACCTTTTAAGAATATCTTTTGATGTGCTTTCTGAATCCACTGAAATACGTCAGACCTTTTCTTCAATTAAATTTGCCCCAAGGCCAACTTTATATTTCTCGATTTGAGTTACTGCCAACTTTTTAAAGCAATATATTGCCAGGAGTGTAAATCTGCCCCAAATTTGGCCTTTTTAAAGATCAAACGCAGCCACATTCCGCTGTGCTGATTTTTAAATCAATTTCTTATGTAGATTAATGCAGAAAATTAAACTTCCAAAATATGTTCAAAACCATTTTACTTGCTCTATATTTCTTCTTAATCTACCCATTTCCAGAGAGAAGGGCTGCATTCTGTACCTGATTAGAAGTAGTCTCACCTGTGGTTGCATCCTGCCATGTCTTCCCACAGAACTTGTGTTTCCTCCTTTACTCTTCAAAAGACAAAATACTTAAGTCCAAATCCTTGATGAGTATTATTTCTAACTTTTTAAGTAATTATCAGATCATTTAAGAATAGTTACTAAATGTGGAAACTATGACAAAATTTTAAAGCCAAATATAACCACTTAAAATCTTAGAAACACTTCTTTTTGTAAGCAATATGGTTTTCCAGAAGCCACTGTGTAGCTTACAAACTAAACTAAACCTGTTTTATCTTTTCCAGACAGAGACCACTGCACAGCATTGCTTTTGGTTTTCTAAAGAAGAGAGGATTTGATGCGCTTTGTGATTTGTTTCATTTATATCAGTTTTCTAGTCCTTAATTTGTGAATATACATCTCAACTGAGAAAATAAGACACTCCTATGCACATTTTTTGATGAGGAAAAAACATTCAAAATGCTGTAGAGTGTATTTTCTCCAGTAGAATGGCATGCAAAATAATCTTGTTTTCTAGTAAAATTTAGGTATTTGTAATAGTATTATGTCTAACACTTACCCTTTCTTTTAATTAATGCCCATACTATGTACTTCAAATGTTATTTTCTCATTTTGAAGTTTTTCCAATTTTTATATGTCTAACTCATATTGGACCATGCATTCCTAATTCTGAATTATGTGCTTCTATTCTAAACATCCTTTTTTATGAACTCAGCACACCCTTGCAAAATATGTCTTTGAATTTGCTGAAATCATACCAAGCTATCCTTCTCTAAGTCTAGAGGATCTTCAGCTTGTTTCAGTCGGTTGTTTCCATTCTGCTTCTTCCTTTCTCATACCTCAGGCTAATATTTTTCCACTTCTTTTAGGAGGATTGCTTCTTATTTTCACATTTACCCTCAACTGGAAAACTGAAAACTGCTTCAAAAGGATCATTAAAATGCAAGTGCCTTTGAAATGTGTCCAAAACTGTGCTCTTATTTAGGGTCCAATTAGAGCTAAAAAAAAAAAAAAAAAAAAAAAAATCTTCCATCTCATGTTCTTCTCTACAATCTTGTCACTCTTCATTTGCTTGTTTGTTCGTTTGTTTGTTTAACTCAGTGAGCCTTCCATAAGTTTCTTTACACCCAGGAGAAGACATATGGCCCTTCTGCTATTTCTTTTGTTGTTGTTGTAGTAGGTAGGAGTGGCTTTTTATGTAGAAAGATCTTTAAGAGACCAAGAAAGATATATCACTATTAAAATCAAGAGACATTACATTACTAATTGAATGGATTCCCATTTTATTATTGACTTTGAAAGACTTCTTGAACATGTAGAAGCAAATGAATTTTATGTAAATTCAAATACTGTATTTCTTGATTTGTTTTTCTGCTAATCTCAAGCAGAAAATATCCTTTTCTCTAAAAGGATAATAAAAATTAATGCATTTTCCCAGAATCTTCTCGATAAGGAATTATTGTTACTTTTATTAAGACCTGACAGCAAACAACTTTTTGAAAGAAATTTAGATTCACATAAAAAAATTAATGACTTTGATTTTCTTTTTCTAATGTAAGTCATTGTGAAAAGAAATTTGTGTAATACGTTTAGATTTACACCATTTTGTAAATAATTTTCTTAAAAATGTGTATGTTTCTCAGCATGTCACAAAAATAAAACTCTAGAACAATTTCAAATATGAATATCAATGCAAAACTTTAAAATACCAAATGTTGAATACCAATGTTCATAGCAGTATTATTCACGATAGCTAAAAGGTGGAAACAGTCCAAATATCCTCAAAAAATTAATAGATAAGTAAAATGTGATATACACGTACAATGGAATATTATTCAGCCTTAAAAGCAATGAAATTCTGATGAATTCCGCAATATGGATTAACATAGAACACATTATGCAAAATAAAATAAGCCAGACAAAAAGAACAAATATTATATGGTTCAACTCTTGTGAGAAACCTAGAATAGGCAAATTCGTAGAGACAGATAGTGGAATAGAGGTTACAAGGGGCTGTAGGGAGGAAACCATGAGAAATTATTTTTTAATTTGGCCAGAGTTTCTGTTGGGAATGATGAGAAAGTTTTGGAAATGGATAGTGACGATAGTTGCATGACATTGTGAATGGATTTAATGCTACTGAATTGTGCACTTAAAAATAGTTAAAATGGGCTGGGCACAGTGACACAAGCTTGTAGTCCCAGCTACTCAGGAGTCTGAGGTGAGAGGATTGTATGAACCTAGGAGTTTGAGTCCAGCCTGGGCAATATTGTAAGAACTGTGTCTTTAAAAAAAATAGTTAAAATGGTAAATTTTATTTTATGTATATTTTACAATAATAAAAATGTTACAAAAATATTACCAATGTATTTCAGTAGCACACTGTCAATATAATAAATTACACTCAAATGTAGTTTATTTCAGAGATGCGAGATTGATTTAGTATTTTAAAATATATTTAAACAAATTTACTGCAATTAGCAACAAAAATACATTTGATAAAATTAGTATTCCATTCATCATGAAATAAACATGCACACATATCATATAATCAGTAGATACTTAAGAACAGTGTGGAGAAATGATTTACTCAGTAACTATTGGAGAGATAGCTAGTGAGGCATTTAGGGGGAAAAAGAAAAGGAAGCCTATGTTCCTATCTCATCTTGTACAACAAAATAAATTCTAACTGGGTCGAAGATTAAATGCCAATAAATAAATAAATAAAAGTACTGAAATGAGTTATGAGCAATTTTATTTCATAAAGTTTAATTGAGGGAAAACATTTTTAAGAAAGATGGTAAACACAGAAGCCACAAGTAAATGAATAAATTCTTTTACAACATAAATCTGCAATTTCTGTTCAAGCAAAAATAATGCTAATAATTACTAAAAATCAAAATGCAAATAGTGAAATTATATGAGTATTGGAGAAATATTTGAAACACATGACAGCAAATTTACTATCTTTATATGTAGCAGAACTAATTTTTTCTAATTGAACAAGAAACTAATGATATCCACGGACATATGTATTGTTTAGAGCAAATTTAAAATACCCTGAATCTCACTTACTAGAAAAGTATAAGTTAAGATGAATTTGAAATGCTACCATTCTCTGTCAGACTGCCAAATAAAAGTTTGGTTATGACCAATAATTGTTTTAGAGTATGTGGAAAATTATACTGCATAACCTGTTGTTCAGAGCATGTAGATTCAACCGTTTTGGAGAACAATTTTACAAAATTAATTAATATCACACAGACATAGACTTTTGAAAGCAATTAAATATCTAGCATTTATTTTTAAATTATATATTTGCACATATATGTACTGTTAAGTGACATAAGATATAATTTGTTTCCTTTGAGTATAAAAGGGATATATATGCGGTATATGTATACACATGTTTATATGTAGAGAGAGATATGTATAAGGTAGATAACTAGAAGCAAAAGAGGGTCCCTTTTTGTTGCAGGTTTTTTGTGCTGTTTTCATTAGTTATTATTAAGAGGTTATTTTTCTAGTAATAAAGATATTTTTAAATAGTTGAGCTAATTCAAAGTATTAAACTAGAAAAATTGGTTCTATATAGAAATTTTTTTCTAGAATGAAGGAACAAATAATAAAAACTAAGGACTATTGAATATTTTCTATATATCAGATACCTTATAGTTTTTACATGTATGAACTCATTTGATTGTCACAAACATCCTAATGATACTATCTTTTCCATTTTATATATGAGGGAACTGATTCACAGAGGAGCTGACTTGCTAAAATCACATCATTAGGAAATAACTAATTAAAGTTTCATATCCAGCCTTTCTAATGTCATAGCCTGTTGTCTTTTCCTCATTACACTGTATGGTTCTATTATTATAATTTAAGCAAATTACATCTTAAAATATATAGTAGAAAATGTGACCCCAAACATGACCTCAAAACCCATCAAAATCTATTATGAACTTAAAAACCAGATGAAAATTTTGTTTTTATGTTTATAGTATACTTTTTATTTCTGATTTGTGAGTAGATATAGTCCTTAAATGAGTAGCATTGTCTAAAACTCAAGTTTAGAGGAAAGACTAACTTTAAAACATCATAAAATAGTCCTTAAACCTAGGACCTCACACTTAGAGAATTAAGGTTATTATGACTACCAACTGTATATCAGACAATGAGCAAAGCACAGTAAACTACTATATTCTTTTCACAAGAATGCTGTGAGAGTTCTATAGTTTAAAAATATTTAATCAATTTTCTTAAAGCTGCACAATAATATATAAGTGATAGTATTAACATTTGAACCCAGGTCTCTCTACACCAAAGCCTGTCTCGTTTGCCTTAAACCATTATATAATTCACCTTCTGCTATACAAGGAGGCATTGAGATAATTCTGGACACAGACTGCTAAGATTGCAAAGGCCCAGATGGAAAAACAGATGTATTTCTCTTCTGGTGTTAAGTGAGGCAGAAATAATCTACTCATTAGCTGGAGTGTTTCTCATAGGTCGTATGGCTGAATCTTCTCCCCAATTCAGAAATCATTTCTATAGTATTTGTGATACTCGTCAGCCTGTCTATGAATACTTCTGGGGTTGAAAAGAAAGTTTACTGCATTATAAAACAGCTAGATCTAATATTGAGTAGACATTCCTGTTCAACTTTTTTCTTCATTGAAATATGACCCTTATCCCTGTAAGTTTACGTGGGTTCTGCTTTTTTACCTCTCCAACAACAAATAACTCACTGGAACTGAGGTATGTCTTGAACTATCATTGGTACGTTGTCTTCCTTTGGCTTTCAGGACAGCACAATTTGTTTTTAATCTCCTGTTGCAAAACTGCTTGCATTTCTCAGCCTAGTTTGCTGGTTTCTCCTCTTCCGTACAACAACTTCTGCTTTTTTTTTAAATTTTCATTTATAAAATATTTATTTATTTATTTACTTTTTTTCTGTAAGTAAAATTTTATTAGAACACAGCCACCACATTCATTTACATATTATCTATGGTTGCTTTCCTGTGAAAACGACAAAATTGAGTAGTTGCCTAAAATATTTGCTGTCTGGCCCTTTACAGAAAAAGTTTGCCAATCCCTGGTCTAAATGGTAAGGAATTTCAGTTCTTCTTCTTTTTGCTTAATTTCAGAATATTATGGGAGTACAAACATTTTGGTTACATAAATTGCTTTTGTACTATTTAAGTCAAAGTTATAAATGTGCCCATCCCCCAGATAGTCTGCAGTGTAACTGTTAGGTGTGCATTTACCCATCCCCTCCTTGCCCTTCCCACCTGCTTGATTTCCGATGAATGTTATTTTCATATGTGCACATAAGTGTTGATCGATTAGTCCCAATTTAATGGTGAATACATGTGGCGTTTGTTTTTCCATTATTATGATACTTCATTCAGAAGAAGGGGCTCTAGTTCTATACAGGTTAATACAAGAAGTTATTAGTTCACCATTTTTTTTTTTATGATTGAGTAGTGCTCCATGGTATACATATAACAGATTTTATTAATCCACTCATGTATTGATGGACACTTGGGTTGATTATACATCTTTGCAATTGTTAATTGTGCTGCTGTAAATCCTCAAGTGCAGGTGTCTTTTTTATTGAATGCCTTATTTGCCTTTGGGCAAATACCCAGTAGTGGGATTGCTGGCCAATTGCTGGATCCCAGTAGTGGGATTACTTTTAGTTCTTTGAGGTATATCCATACTACTTTCTGTAGAGGTTTTACTAGTTTACAGCTTCTTAATGTCCTTAGGTATTGTCCATGGTGTTCTTCTCTATATTTACCTCACACTCCCTTTGTGATTTTATTACCTGTGGCGTGTCTTTACATAACATATAAACTGATGATCCAGCCAAGACCTCTCTCCAAGATTTATTTGCAGGAACCAACTTGCTATTGCTACATAGACATCTAGACATCTCAGATTCATCCAGTATTCTTCTCACCCCAAGTCTCAATCACGGGTAATCTACCCTCTCTCAGTTGATGGCAACACCTGGTGCTTTTACTTTATCAGGCCAAAAACTGTGGATTACCCTTGACTCCTCTCTTTCTCCTTCACATATTATCCAATTTCCCAGACAAATCTAGTAGTCTTATATTCAGAATTAGAGAAGGAACTGTGGGAAGAGTAGGAAAGAACTATAGTGGACTAGGAAGCACCAGAAATCATTTTCCCCAACTAGACAACAATAGCACTGACAGGATTTGTCTGATGTAAATATTCTATAACTTGAATGTCTCTTGAATTATTGCAACTTCTAGGGGAAGGGTTGGGTAGTAAATTACCATTAATCTTGGTCCATTTCAGCTCTTAGCACAGTAGCAACTATTCCTCTTCCACTCATCCCTTGGCAGGAAGCTCTGCATGTGTTCCTGGAGCAGCTTGCAAACAACTTGTGGGAGCCAGGATGAGTAAAAAAGACTGTCTTCCAAATATTGGGTATCTATGCTTTGATCACTGATTGCTACTTCTGATCAAAGGAGTGCAGGCAAAGAGGCTGCCAGCCATTGTTGTTGTATCCCCTGTTTTGCAAGCCCCTCCCTGTCCAGTGACGTGACTTCTAGAGGATTTAAAGGACTGGTGCCAGACATTAAAGACTAGGACATTCAAATGCGACCTCATGAATGGGGAAAATTAGAAAGTGACCACACATGCCTATGGAAAGGTTCAGGCTCAGAAAGTACCTGAGAAGACTTTGAGCTTTGATCTCAGGCTGATCCTTGGCACAGAGACAGCCTATAACAATCATAAGAACAAAAACAATAAACAAAAACAATAACAAAGAACAGCAAATCCTGGAGAAGAGGGAAAATTTGATTTCCACTTTTGTCACATTATTAGATTCAAATGTCCAGTTTTGGACAAAAAGAACAACAAAAGACACAAACTATCCAAAGACAGGAAAATATGGCCTGTTCAAAGGAAAAATAAATAAAACAGAAATTGTCCCTGACAGTGATGTAATGCTAGACCTACTGGGCAAAGACTTTAAAACAACTGTCTTAATTTTACTCAAGGAAGTAAAAGCAAGCATGGAGAACATCAAGAAAATGATGTAGGACTAAAATGTAAATAGCAATAAAGAGAAAGGAAAATTAAAAGAATCCAAAAAGAAATTCTGCAGCTGAAAGTGCAGTAACTGAAATGAAAAATTCATGAGAGGGATTCAAAGATGTATTTGAGCAGGTAGAAGAAATAATCAGAAAACCTGAAGACAGGACAATAGAAATTATGGAGTCTGAAGAACAGAAAGAAAAAAGATTGCAGAAGAGTGAAGATGGCTTAAGGGACCTGCAGAACACCATCAAGCAGACCAACATACACATCTTGGGTGTCTCAGAAGGAGAAGAAAGAAAGAAGAGTAAAGAGAATATTTGAAGAAATAATAGCTGAAAAGGTCCCAAAGTTAAGGAAAGACATGAATATAAGCATTCAAGAAGCCCAATATACTTTAATTAAGTATTGTACACATTATTCTCAAACTTTCAAAACACAAAGAGAGATTCTTGAAAGCAGCAAGAGAAGCAACATGTCACATATAAGGGTTACTTAATAAGACTATCAGCAGATTTCTCTTTAGAAGGCAGTGGGCCAATATTCACTTACATCCTTTACACACAATTGAATATTCATTCATTCAATTTTGTTTTAGCAGAATGTACTCAGTGTGCCAAAGCAACAACAGTAAAAAAACTGTCAACCAAGAGTCTTATTTCCAGCTAAATTGTCTTTTAAAAGCAATGGAGAAATGAAGACATTCCCAGATAAACAAAAGCTCGGGAAATTCATTACCACTAGACTTTCCCTGCAAAAAATACTCAAGGAATTCCTGTAGGATAAAATAAAAAGAAAGCACAGTAGACAATAATTTGAAACCATATGAATAAAGATATCCATAAAGGTAAATAAAAGGAAATTGTAAAAGCTAGTTTTTTTAACAATGGTTTGTAACTTCACTTTTTGTTTTCTACATGATTTAAGAGACTAATACATTTAAAACATTGTCTAAAAGCTATTATTATTGTAATGAGTTTCCTTATTTATTCATTTTGGCAGCAACTTGGGTTTGTTGGCTGTTTTAACACTTGGCAGGGCCCTTGCACTAGGGTTTTCCAAGCTCAAAATGAACTTTCCCTCTCGTGTCAACAGACTTAATTACCTCACCTAATTCAAATGTTTGTTCAAATAATACTTTCTTAATGAGGTCTAACTTGGACATTCTGTTTAGTACAGCAGCTTTCATCTATCCCTATCAAATACTTACAATTTCCTTACCCTTCTCTAGTTTTTCTTTTTTCCATAGCATGTGTCACCTTTTAATAGAATTTATAATTTGCTTATTTGTTAATGATCTCCTGATGTTAGAATGTAAGCCGCAAAATGGTAAGTGCCTTTATCTTTTTTGATGAGTCATGTATTCCAATCACTTAGAACAATGTCTAGAATATAGTAGACGGTCAATACATATTTGCTGAATAGATATAGAATACAATTGACCTTTGAACAACATAAATTGGAAATTTGTGGGTCCATTTATATGTCAATTTTCTTCTATTTCTGTCATCCCTGAGACAGCAAGACCAACCCTTCCTCTTCCTCCTTTTCCTCAGCCTACTCAACATGATGAAGACCTTTATGATGATCCATATCCACTTAGTCAATAGTAAATATGTTGCCTCTTCCTTATGATTTTTAAATAATATTTTCTTTTCTCTATCTTATTTTATTGTAAGATATATAATACATATAACAGGTAGGAGAGGGGATGAGAGGTTGCATAAACTCACACCTATCAGGTACAATGCACACTATCTGGGTGATGGGCACACTTATAACATTGACTCAAACTTCAAAAGCAAGACATGGAACCAAAACATTTGTACTCCTGTAATATTCTGAACTAAAACAAACAAACAAGTAAACAAATAAATAAAATATTCAAACTCACAGAAGCAGAGAATCCAACAATGGTTGCTAAGGAGAGGGAGAGAATTAGTGAGTTGTTATTCAAAGGTTATAATCAGTTATCCTAGATGAATAAGTCTCGAGAGCTGCTGTACAACATAGTACCTGTAGTTAACAATATGGTATTTTACACTTCAAAATTTGTAAAGAAAGTAGACCTCATGGTAAGTGTTCCACCACAAAAACAAACAAAAAACAAAGAAACTCTGAGAGGGGTTGGATATGGCTATTATCTTGATCATGATAATATTATTACGGGTGTTTGCATATGTCCAAAGTCATCATCTTGCACATATTAAATATGTGCGTTCTTTATATATCAATTATGCATCAATAAATCTTTTTTTAAATGTTTAAAAATACATATACCAGATATGTGTTAATTGACTGTTTATGTTATTGGTAAGGCTTCCAGTCAAGAGCAGGCTACCAGTAATTAAGTTTTTGTGTGGTCAGAAGTTAAAGGTGATTTTCAACTTTGCAAGGGTTTGGTGTCCCTAACCCCCACATTATTCAGGGGCCAATTATAATTGCATAGTCCCTTCTCTAAGATACTCTCACTGAAGGAAACACAGTTACTGTAGAATGGATTCAGAACAAGGATCACCTGATCACCTCTTGCCTTGTCTGACAGAATTTCCAGGGGACCTATCACAGTTGCAGCAATGACATCACAGGTCCTCTGAAAGAGGCCTAGAATTATTGCTGTCCTCATTGCAGCCTCAGTACTACTCTGATCTTGACAGAGAGAGTCAAACCATAAGAATAAAGCAATTACAGTGAAAAATTTTCTCAACTCTGATGCCTAGATAATCAGTTACTTTGCTTAACCAAATTTTCTAATTAAAATGAAGTTAAAAGGTTAACTCAGGAATCACTTTCAAGTCATTACTGAATATCTTATTATAGTTTTAGTATTTAATTCCTCATTTTTAGTAAATGCAGTATTGAACATTGACCTTGCACATAAAAGCTTACACAGCCTCTGCATCATCATTCTGGATATTAATTCCAGTTAATTTATTCAGTTATCCAAGGGATATTTATTGGATGTGTATGACAGTCACATGGTATTCAACTCACAAATGTGAAAATGAAAAAGAAAAGATGCCATCACTGGTCTCAAGACGTCCTAATAGACATTCAAACAATGATCCTAATTTGATCTCACACTAGGATGGATCCAGAAACTTTTGGGGTTGCATTAATATTTTGCATAAATGCCTGAAGTCACATTGTTTTTTAAACAATTTCCCTTAAAATTTAGAGGCTAAAGTATGAAAAGGAAGCAAGAATGTGGAAAAATAGATCATGATGTTAGAAACATAGCAGAGAAGAGAAAGAAAGAAAGGCTGTTATTTGGGGTACAGGGTTGAGAGGAGCAGAGGGGTAAGATCAGGGTATTGTTTATCTTACTGTCAGATCCTCTCAAAAGAGAAACTTTAATTCATATGGATGTTTTTGTATCCTGGTAATTTTTATGTCTGGCTTCTTTCCTTGGTTGTGAGTTTCTCTTTCTGGAAAGAAATCTGTAAAAATATATTAAGATGTAGAGTTTTTGAGATGCTAAAGTGAGCTGTGGAGAAATAGTGTAATACAGTGGGAAGATAAAATCTTGAACCAAATAGACCTAAGTTTCAGCCGTAGCTCCAGTATCATTCAACTATAACCAGTGGAAAGTTTTGTAAACACCTTCATCCTAAGTGGTTTTCAGCTGCAACATCAGTATAATGACATGCCATGATGTTCATCAGGAATATATGAGAATATATGTACATACTTGGCATGGTGTCAACACATGGTATAGCTGACAAAAGTGCAATCACCAAGTAAATAGTAGTTCCTTCCATTTTTTCATTTAAAGACAGTCTTTTGGGGGGAGGCACCTACTCTCTGCCAGGTTCTGTGTGAGTGTGATAATTCCTGAATAGGAGAATTATTAAGACATTAATAGGCCGGGCGCGGTGGCTCACGCCTGTAATCCTAGCACTCTGGGAGGCCGAGGTGGGCGGATCGTTTGAGCTCAGGAGTTCGAGACCAGCCTGAGCAAGAGCGAGACCCCATCTCTACTAAAAATAGAAAGAAATTATATGGACAGCTAAAAATATATATAGAAAAAAATTAGCCGGGCATGGTGGCGCATGCCTGTAGTCCCAGCTACTCGGGAGGCTGAGACAGGAGGATCGCTTGAGCTCAGGAGTTTGAGGTTGCTGTGAGCTAGGCTGATGCCACGGCACTCACTCTAGCCTGGGCAACAGAGTGAGACTCTGTCTCAAAAAAAAAAAAAAAAAAAAAAAAAAACATTAATAAAAGTACGGATGAAATGGATAAAAGAAGATAATGATTATAATAGTGGTAATTAAAGTTTCTATTTATTGATTGCTGACTATATATCATGCACTTTTCTCTGTGATTTATATTATTACCTAATTTAATTCACTTAATATCTCTGTGGAATAAGCACTATACAAAGAAGGGAATTGAAGCACATATAATCAAATTGTTGAAAGTCACATAGAGATTTGGTAATGCATCGAGATTGAAGAGAAGGAGAAAGCTTGACATGAATCTTATCTTCAATATCTAAAATGCTTATTTGCAAACTAAATTTTCCACCCATATTTATTTAAATACTGTCCTAAAACATTGTTCATCTTTGTTCATCATTGTTCATCTTCCTTGTTCAAATGTTTGGAAGTTAAGATTGAGATTTGTGAAATATCATAAATTGGAAAAAGAATAGTCTACATGTAATGTTAAATTATGAAATGAATGGAAGTTATATGAAACATGATGTTATTATAGTATTTTATGTATTTAACCTTGGACTTATAGATATATGCCACTTTAAATTAAACCTGAGTCCATACTTCAGTAGTGTATTTTGCTTACTTTCTGTGTTCCCATCTGAAGCCATATCTCAGGGGTAGAATTGATGCTGCTGCTTATTATCCCAAAATCTAGTTTATTTTTAATTACATGTGCTAATAACTGAGAATGAAATTTTCTGAATTCCAGTTAGTTTATATATATTAATAGTTCCAGAACTATCCAACAAACATTGAACTTCGTAAAATTCTTCATTATCACTTCTGTCAATGGTAACTTTGCTTCATTTATGTGATAGGCTCTGAAATATGAAATTAAAAATTCTAACCATGTTGAGCTTAGCTTACTTCATTTTTATTTTCTTCTTTTAGAATAAGGTATTATATGTAACCTAATGAAACAATTATTAATTTCATGGTGTCATAAAAAGCTATAAAATTAACTTTTTAGAATAATAACTCTCAATGGTAGAAAACTCTAGTAACATTTGTTTTTTGTTATATGACTTTAGCAATAAAGAGAATCTAACAAAATGCTTAGAAGATTATTCCTCTTTCTACATTCTGTTATTATTGCAATACAAATACAATGCCAACATTAGGTCAAAAACGAATTTATATTTTAAAGTTTTAATGAGGAAATTTTAATTTTTGGAGTTGCCAGTACACATCTTAACTTTCATACAATTGAAAAAACCCTCAGTTTTATGGACACTTTTGATACTTTCAATTATCTGTTGGGATCTAATTTCAAAGTCTTGAAACAATTTTTTTGTTTTATAGTTTCATACCAGTCATGCAGTTGACTTGATTACAAACATATGATCATGTATCCGATTTTTCCATCTTCCTTTGGTTCAATCTAAGTCTACTCAACTAGCCAAAGAAATGGCTAGTTATAAGATTTAACATAGTCTTAAAAAATTCTCTCTGAAATTGACTAGTAAAATATAACTTCTTGGTTGATGAAAAATATGTAGTACAAGATACACAATAAAGAATTTTAGAAACATTTTTCACCTGTTTATCATTTTTATATTTGCATTGCAGATCCTTTGAAATTATTAAAAGGTTCTTCACACGCTGTGATTCTGTACCTGAGCTATGAAGTGTAACTGGGTTGATGGCATTGCTAAGAGCCTTTTATTTTTTTTTTTAGTATATAAAGAATTGTCTTTGACTACACCCTGGGAAATGTATGGGGAAATGCATTAAATTAACATACAAAATTCTGCTACCAAACAGTATGTTGTCTAACTAGACAGAGAAATTGCTGCAATCCTATTTCACACGTGTAAGAAAAAGAATGAGCCCATTATGTACTCTGAAATTATGATGGTTTTTTTTCCCCCAACACACACCAGTAGGATAGAGCACTCCAATCTTCACAAAAATGGAAAGATTATGCAGAAACAGTTGTGGTTTTTTAAATCCCATTTTCATCCGTCTTGCGAATGACTTATGTGAACTCTTGTATTTTTTGTAAACTGTGGAAGACAGATATGGGAATAGCTGGTACTGTGCAATTTAAAAGCAACTGTATGAGGAAAATTGTTTTAGATATGAATAGTATTCATGAATTAAAGAGAAACAGTAGCTTAGTAGTGAAGTTGAATAAAATGCCAAACCTAGTGGCCTTAAAGACTACATACAAGGCAGTAGGTATATGCTTTGTGATCTTGGCTCAGGTTCCTTATATTACTCTATACCAATTGCTGGCAATCTCGTCTTCTGCCATGATCTTCAGAACCACATATTTGCTAATTACTACTACCTCTATCTTTTCCTAAAAGCTGATACCTTTTTTGATCTCCAGATTTATGTAGTCAATAACATAGTTGACATCTTCATCTGAATGTCCCTAAGGCACCTCAAACTCAACAAATTCAAACTCAATTAATTTTCTTTCCATTAAAACCTGCTCCTGCTCTTTTATATCTATTTTAATGAATAGATAGTTCTCCTTGTTGCACAGACAGAATCTGGGTGTCATCTCGGACTGTTGCTTTGACTTTAAATCAAAGTCAAATCCTGTCCATTCTTACCTTCGAAACACAGCTGAAGTCCATTCCCATTTCTTCAAGCCCACTGCAACCCCTGTCTTCTAGGCTATCATTATAAAGGCTGTATTTGTTTGTGCTGTAGTCTTCTGACTGGTTTGTGGAATTCAATTTTTTCCTTTTGATTTATTTTTCACAAAGGATCTTGAGTATTTTAAAAATAATGTCATTCTCTGATACAAGGTCTTTCAGTGTTTGTCCACTGCCTAAATCCAATCTCCATGACACTTTTTGTATGATTTGAATAATCCCACCATCCTTTGAATTGTGCCATCAATCATTTCTATCTTTTGGTATATTTATGGCATGAATAATCCTTAAAACTAAAAGCTTTCTGTGTGTTTGTGGACCCCAAATCTAAATAAAATAAAGGCATGTGGTCTAGTATGTTAATACAGTGACCCTTCAGTTGACAGTCTTCTCTTCAACATTATTTATGATACCCTTACTACTATTTTATCTTTTTTGTTCCCATGATCTTTTTTTACCATTTTATCTATGATTGCTTCATTTCTTTTTCTGTTTTTTTTCCCTATTTCTTCTACTTCTTAATTTTAAGATGGATAGGAGAAGCTAAAGGGATTTTAAGAAGTGATCTCCTTTCACAGAGAAAATGAGCAGAGGTTGAGAGGGCATGTTAATCGAAACTCTGTTTTGTTTTGTTTTAATAGATTAAAAACCAGGGTTAAAAATGGGCTTATTTTTTTACTAATTTTTTTCTTTTTTAAAAAAATTATTGATACATTTCACTTATATAGTTACAGCAGCATGTATATATATTAATATATTTATATATATATTTATGGGGTACATGTGATGTTTTGTTACATGCATAGAATTTGTAGTGGTTAAGTCAGGGTATTTGGGGTATCCATCACCTCGAGTATTTATCATTTCTATGTGTTGGGGACATTTCAAGACCTCTCTTCTAGCTATTTTGAAATATAAAACACATTTCTATTAACTATAGTCATCCTACTCTGCTATCGAATATTAGAACTTACTCCTTCTATTTCACTGTATGTTGGTACCCATTGATCAACCTCTGTATCCCCTCTCCCACCCATATACCCCTTCCAGCCTCTGGTATCTATCATTTCTCTAATTCCATGAGATCAACCTTTTAGCTCCCATGTATGAGTGAGAACGTGTGATATTTGTCTTTCTGTGCCTGGCTTATTTTACTTAACACAGTGGCTGCCAGTTCCATGTTGCTGAAAATGATATGATTTCATTCTTTTTATGTCCAGATAGTATGCTATTGTTGTTTACTATTTTTTAAATAAAAATTTGATACATGCTAGAAGTCGTCTGACTGGAAGTCCTATAAAATCATTTTGGTGAAATAAGTGTAAAGCTTTTTATTCCCTTTTTTTTTTTCCTATTCAAATTGAGGTTAGGAAGCAATGCAACAGAGGAAATAGGGCAGAAGGAAAATAGGGATTGTAGAGGGAACTATCAAGAGATGGACACAGAATCTTGGTGATGGCTGGGTGGTGCTGTGTCCCTGGAGCCTTTGCATGTTGGTTCCACCTCCAGGACTGCCTTTCCTGACCTAGCAATCCCTTGTGCCGACGTCTTCTACAAAGTCTTCTCTGATGACATTTCATACATCCTCTCAATAAGAGCCATCAGTGCTGTGGCTACCTGGCTTCCCCCATTTTGTTTTGTCTGGGCAGTGATATGGTCATTTTACTACCAAGATGATTGACCCAATGATTAAAAAAAGAAAAAAAACAAAAACAAAACAAAAAAAAACTTCTGCTAGTGAAAAAAAGAAACCAAATACCCGGGACTCCAGTACCCCAAACTCTTTTAGAGAGGCCTGTTTTGTAACTTCAGGGCAGGTGGGGCGGGGGAGATGACATAGCAGGATTTCTGCCCCCAAGAAATGTCTGAGACTGTTGCCTTTAAAATAATACTACAGATACTTTAGGCAAAGCTTATATGGAGGGCTTCTGTGAGTAGCAAAAGAATCTCCCTTATACTATACTCGCGGTTCAAGAGAACTGAGTATACTTTATGCTAGGCATTTTTAAAAAGGCAAAAGAGTGTTCTTCATGGCTTTGTGAACAAAGGAAAAAGTGGCACCAAGAAGAGTTGAGTGAGTCTGACAGTAACTGCTTCCAGGTCCTTGCCACTCTCCCGAACTCACCATGGTAATAAGTGTGGCCTTAATAGAAAGCGCCTATCATCTTCTGGCATCTTCTCCCTGTGCTTTAAAAAAATCAACACAAATAAATATGAATTAATATTTATGTCATTTCTTTTTAAATGCATACTCTTTTAAAAGGGAGAAGCATTGTGCTTAGTTATTATGTGCTTTTTTTCTTTTCTTTTTTTTTTTTTTTTTTGCTTTTTTTCAAATAAAGGCTGAAACCTTTTTCAAGGGCCATTCGTTAACCATTTTATCATAATACCAATCATAGCACAATGCAAAAATAAGGTGCCTGTTTGCTCTTTGAGATGAAATACACTTGGGTGCCAAGAATTTGACTCTATACTCATATTTTTTTCTTTATTACTAACCAGATTTAATTTTACAATAAATAGGCATTAAGGAATTTCATCATTTGCTCAGCAGTAGAATTGTACAAGCAAATTTGGATTTGGAATTTGACTCTGCAGCATGTTCTGTTTAAAATACTAAACAGGTTATTCCCTAATGTTCAATTCACTCATAGTTTATGGTAATGAAATTAAGTCTTCGAAGAGAATGAAACTAATCCTTGAGATATGACCTTAAAATGTACAGTTTAATGTTTTTCCCATTGAGCAAGCTATAAACTGTGAAATAATGTTTCAAAATCCTTCCAAGCCCTCTGTTCACATACATAATCACCAGTGAGCCTCACGGGGGGCAAAGCCTGATGCTATCAGGTGGATCCAGGATTCCGTATCTTTACCCTGCTGTGTTCATAGAATCTAAATATGCGATTTAAAGAGCCTATAACAGGCTGAAGATATTAATTTGTTTATTTCAGATCTGAGTTATGTTCCCCGAGGTTGCTTGTCATGCACAAGTTGCTTCTCAGTCATTCCTGAGGAGTAGTGTGTGTATGTGAATGACAGCCACAGAGCATCCCGCGCCAATGTATGCCAGCTATCTCCGTGGAGCACGCAGGTGGCAAAGGGATAAATTAACTGCAGAGAGGAATTTGGTCAGGTCAAGATTTGAATATGTATTTCTCATCATCATGTTTCATAATATTTTAGACTTCTCCTATGCACATTGTACCTCTTCAGCTTCTTAAACAATCTGATAGATTGAGTAGTATATGTTGCACCAAGAAGATTTTGTTTTCTCAATTGTATGCTTTATTGAGAGGCAATGGATTATTAAGTAAATAAAACAATGCTTCCTCTAAAGCAAGGTACTCAAACCCATTTGTCTTACTATGTTTAAGAACTAATACTTAGTGAATTCTTATTGAGTGCCAGGCACTGTGCTAGCTGCTTTACTTATATTATTTCTTTTTTTTTTTTTTTTTTTTTGAGACAGCGTCTCACTCTGTTGCCCCGGCTAGAGTGAGTGCCGTGGCGTTAGCCTAGCTCACAGCAACCTCAAACTCCTGAGCTCAAGCGATCCTCCTGTCTCAGCCTCCCGAGTAGCTGGGACTACAGGTATGCGCCACCATGCCCGGCTAATTTTTTCTATATATATTTTTAGCTGTCCATATAATTTCTTTCTATTTTTAGTAGAGATGGGGTCTCGCTCTTGCTCAGGCTGGTCTCGAACTCCTGAGCTCAAACGATCCGCCCACCTCGGCCTCCCAGAGTGCTGGGATTACAGGCGTGAGCCACCGCGCCCAGCCCTACTTATATTATTTCAACTAAGCTTTACGTAAAACCCACATGGTAAGTACTATTGTTATTCCCATTAAGAGATTAAAACACTAAGGCATAGAAAAGTAAAGGACATTGCCCTATCACACAGCTATGAAGATATGGATGAGGATCTTAAAGCTAGGCAGTCTGACTCCAGAACACCTACTTATATTATCTGCTCTATAGAGCAGCTGTTGTACATATTTTAACTCTCTTTTCATTTTTTACTCATATGATTGATATGTTTACTGCATAAATGTATCTTTTTTTACAGATGCTACCTTTTTGCTTCATGTGCTACACTCTGTATTTGAAATTGTACACTAGTGCTATTTCTTTGGTAGGATAGTCTATCTGTTGACATTTTTCAGTTATGCTGCATTACTTGAAGTTACGGGGTGGGGTGTGTGTGTGTGTGTGTGTGTTTACATATCATTTTTCTTCTTCTTGTGCTAATAGGGACTTCAGTTCACCACCTAACAGCTTGAGTAGCCTGCTTCCCCTTCCTTGAGAGTTTGTTTAGTTAATCTGTATCTCCAACATGGGTCTGTCCAAGATTGCATAGGCCTAAAGAAGATTAAATTGCATTTTTGATATCCTTATAAATCCTTCTTCTTTTTACTAAAGATAAATTTTAGAGAAACCCTATGCATCACTGAAGAGGAAAATCTTAAAGATAGAAGCAATCCTATAGTGTAATACATCTTGAAAAAAGCAGCATTTCAGAAATATTCCCAGAGAAGTAAAGATTAATTCTGGGACTATGATTGTGAAGTATAGAAACAGATGGGTTTTATGTGACAATATGTGACTGCAATTTGTGTTTTGTGCTAGAGGAAGAGAGGGGTCCTAATATCTATTGACTGCATAATGACGGGCAAGTTCTGGCGTGGTATGTTTTTATATTCAATTTAGAGATGAGGAAACTGAGGGTAAGGAAAATTCATGAAATATCTCGCCATCACATCAATAGTATGTGGCTAAGCGAGAATTTGAGGATTGAGTCCAGAGTCCATACTTACATCCACCCCTGACCTTGCTGCCTTGCAACAAAAGGTACAGATAAAAGGAGTGAGGAAGGGGAAGAGGAAGAAAGTTACAAAGTGAAGCCAGAAGAAGGATTGTCCTGGGAGAATTGAGATCAAATTAAGATCAAGCAAGATTTATAAAGAAGGATTACCTTTGGCTCTTAAACTGATGTAAGAACAAGATAGAGATCTGTCAGTTGCTTACAGAACTATAAATTAAAATTGTTAACACATTGATTTGATGTCTCCTTTATAAATATTCACTGGATGGTGGGATTGTAAAGACTCCTATGACACAAACCTTAGATACTAAGGGACTAGCAAGCTACTTGTGGGAAAAACAACATGTCCATTAGAGAATATATCCAAATAAGCAAAAAGAGAGGAATCAGCATTTTTTAATTTGGGTGCTTTGAAAGTTGTCTGGTTGGTTCAAATATTTTTCTAAATAATTCAGATTTCAATCTTTAGTGGAACACCGTTAGAAAGAAAGCACAGAATTGTGGTTTGATGTTTAGGTCCTGAAATGGAACAGCTTTGAATTCATATACTGTACCACTATACCACTCACAAGTTGCATGGACATGGGCGAGATAGTGTCTCATCCTACCTCAGTGGCCATCTATAAAATGAGGATACAAATAGCACCAACTTAACAGGGTTTTCTTTTCGTTCTTTAATTAAATTATATAATGTATATCAAACACTTAACACATCTAGATCATGGTAAGCAAACCCTCAATGTATGATATAGTTTCTAAAGATTTTTAAGTAATCTCTTGAGCATGATCCCTGCATCAACCTCCACCAACCACATGGTGGCAGCAAAAATATTGTCAAGGCCATTACTGAAAAGAGACCTTTACTCCCCCAAAAGGTGAAACTGGAACTTGGCAATAAATGAACCAGCCCAACAAGGCTGTTTTGAATCTAGTATATCCCCTTGGCTGGGTGACTTTCTAATAGTTCTCTAATGCTGATGTGTTTTTACCCTGAATTAAAAGGAAGAAAGGTAGATTAACGTGAATTCAGGATGTCCTCTGTGACAGCCACAGAGCTATATGCTTTTACATTTATCTTATTTATTTTTTTTAATTGTTTATGATCTAGACACTAAAACTTCACACATAAAAATAAATTGAGGTCAGTTGAATTGGATAGCTTGCTTGCCATCCACTGCTAATACATGTTAGATGTAAAAGGTTGGAACATAGTTTTGTCTAACTTAGGCCTGTACTGATGAAATGCCAGTGATACGTATCCAGCATCACCATGTTTCTTGTATACTTTTAACTAAGGCTGATTTTTTAAAATATTTTTTTTTGTTTGGCTATGACATAATTAGTAAGTTCTTACACCCTGCACCCTATTATACTTAGCGGTAAAATACTGTTGTTTGTTAAATTCTTCTAAAGTGCTTTATGTGCCTTTTATTAGTTAATCCTCGTATTTATTCTCCATAAGTTAATTTAGCTAATGAATATTTGTTGAGCAGATTAATCAACCTCATGCACTATTCTAAGCAGTGAAACCACAAACACCAGTGGTAATATTTGTTTTTTAAAAGCTCATTTTTCCTTGAAAGAGGTTTTAGTTTGGAGAGTGGACAAATAAGCAGACCAATACAACACAGTATGGCTGGACTCTGAGAGGTGAACTGGGTTGGTAGCATGTAAGATACCCCCTGTCCTAGACTGCAGAATAAGGAAAAGCTCCTCATAAGACCTGAAAAACATTTAGGAATTAACACATTGAAGGGGAAGTATAGGAAAAGGCAATAGTAAAGGGATAGGATTCTCCAGGGTGTTACAAGTGAATACCCAGAAGTTTTATGTTGTGGCCATAATGTTATAAGCAACTTTGGTTGCAAATAAGAGAATTCAAAGCATTTACTTTTTTTGAGGGAGGAGGTCTTTTTAGTGGTTATGATGGACTCTTTGTTTACCTATATAATTATACTTACCACGTTGCACTATAATTCTCTGTTAACACATTGTCCTTGTCTCCAAGACTCACAGGTTTCTTGAGGCTAAAGACTATCTTTATTTGCCTTGTTCTTAGTGGTGAGCAAATTGCGAAGCTCTTAAAGGGCAGTCAACATGTGTCTAGATAGATTAGATAATTTTGTGTACATTTTATATGCCTTGTTCTTTTTATTGATAAATACTAAGAACTAATGGTTTGGTCTATGGTCAGAGAATAGACTTTGTTTAAAAAGAGGGTACTATGACTTTTGTGTTATTTGTCTATTGGCTATAACCAATTAAAAATATGACCAAAGATAATCCAATTGCAACAACTTTTTATTAATTTTCAAAGTCAATTTTTATGAACTCAATCTGCTTTGTAAATGTTAATATAAAAATATAACTTAGCTCATTTGCCATGAGTAGTACTTATTTTTCTGCTTTGCTTGCTTCATATTATTTAACTTTTTTTCCGACATCCTGTGGAGTATGTCTGTCCTTGTTTATTTACTCCTCATTCCAAAATGGATAATATTTGTAAGAGTTTTGTGTTATGCAGAACTTTTAGTGCTGAAGTGGATTACTTAATCACTGGCTATCTGACCTCCCCAGACACCAGTGCAAGATATAGAGACGAACAAAGAATACTTAGTATACACAGCCCTTCATAACAAGACACTGTAAGTGTTTGAATGTTACATTTATTATCCCCTCTAGCCACTGTACTTTCCAGATTATTCAAGGGCACACTTTCAGAAATGTTGGCAATTCCTAGGTTTTTAAGAATTATCTGAGTCATTTGCTATATCACATCCGTCTTGTTTCACATTATTACTCTAAAGGGCCTTTGAGTAGCAGTTCTCATGTAGCATCCAAGAAGAGTCACAGCTTCAACCTCTCTGGACAGAAAAAAAGAAGAAACCCCAAGAGAACCAAACAAAGCAAAAGTGAGCAATACCCAGGGCCCAGTGACTTGTGGGAAGTGAGATGTTTTCTCTTTCTGTCTCTCTTTTTAAAAAGATATATTGATAATGTAATTTATAAAATAAGAGAATACGAGCTTACTAAACATTTTGCATTGTTTGACGGAGTTAAGGAAGTTCTTCTGCTTAGTAGAGCATTTCTGGAGAAGGATAGAAAAAAAAAGACTTCTGCTTACTTCAGTTTGGGCAATCTCCATAGTCATTGAATTCCTAAGATTGGTCATCCTAGGGAAATTGAGGCAACATAGTGCAAAATTCTAAACTCCTGGGGTTAGGCTACTCCCTATATAAGAATAGCTAATAAACATCCAAAGTGAAATTTCTGAACAGAAACCAGTCTGAGAGCTGAATAAATGTGCATATGGTCATGTGATTATCCATTTGTATATCACATATTGCAAGCATTTTTAATAGATCTAAATAACTAAGAGTTCTAAATAATTGAGCGTAAATATAGCTGCTGGGGTTTGTGGATTTGGGCATAAAAATACAGCCTTTTACTGTGGGAGTTGCTTATGTCCACATTCACTGGCTCAAATGTTGGGGCTCCTTTATCAGTGGGGGAGCCTATACTTACATCATTATGAAAAAATATTTTTTGTATCTGCATGTTAGTGTGTCTGTTGATATTTAAAAAGTTAGCATTGGCATATATATATTGACTTGTCATTTTTTCTTAACCCTTGAATTGGGGCTGGAGTAGAAGAGGTGAATCTCGCTTTTCTGCTACTGAGGCACAGTGCTGTACTCAGTCCTATATTTAATTATGATAATTAATTTAGAAATACTTATGAAAGAAATATGATTCAAAGGACAGCTTTTTTTTGGTCTCTTTACACATGTTGGCACATAAATGATGTTTTTGTACATATGCTTTCCTTTATTTTTATGTTATGAAATTGTATTATTCTGTGGATAAGAGACCTTGACAGTAAGGTGAAAAATATTGTGATAGAGAATATATTTTATAAGGATGGGAATAAAGTCTATAGAAACTCATGGAAAATCCATCCTTCCAAGTTCAAAAGTATGTAAAGGAATTTTTAAACCTTTTAAATTTTTTCTTGTAAAATCCATCTATAAAGTAGGTACTTAAGCAAGATTTAATGAAGTAAGGGATAGTGGAGAAAAGAGACAATTAGTGAATTTTTAAGTATTTTCCTTTATTTAAGTGATTTGGGAAACTGGTCATCCAAGTACAACCGTGGCTTATGTGCCATTTTAGGAGAGATTATAAAAACAGGGAGATAGTGAGGTAAGTTTAAAAACCATAGAGGACTTTTTTTTTCTGTCTCTGGGTGGGGTATTAATTCATGGTAATCAGTCTCTAAAAAACACTGGACACACAAAGAGACACCAGGGATGCTTGCCCACAGAGTAAGGGCCACGTGAGGACCAGCAAGAAGGTGACCATCTGTAAGCCAAGTGGAGAATCCTCAGGAGAACCATACCTGCTAACAACTTGCACTTGAAAACCTCTAGCTTCCAAAAGTAAGAGAAAATAAATTTATGTTGTTTAAGTTACCCAGTCTGTGGTATTATTAATTATGAAATGTCCAATTTCCTTAAGTGCTAAGTTTAACAGTTGATATCTCTGACATTTTACTTTGACATTTCTTGTTTTATTTTTATTGTGAAGGCACATCCTCAGTATTTCAAACACACATTTTGGCTTGTGATCATCTTTCAAAAATTTTTGTAGGGCAATTTTTGTGAAACCAGGGGTAAGTAAAAAAATTGTGTTATTTTTGAATATGAATTCTGTTGTGAAACCAATACAGTGTAGACAGTTCAAAATATCAACGAAGTGTTTGGGAAGGAAGTGGCTAATGAAGGCACAGGATGTCAGTGATTTGAGAAGTTCTGTTCTGGTGATTTTAATCTTGAAAATGAGCCTCATGGGCTACCTGAGACCAAGTAGATAATGATAAGCTGAAAGCTATAGTGGAAGCAAATCCATCTCAACCTATGTGTGAATTAGCAGAGGCTTGACGTTGCTATTAATATGTTGGACCATTTGAAACAAATCAGCAAGGTAAAGACGCTGGATAGATGGTTTCCACATGAATTAAACGAATGTCAGAAAAGAAGTCATCCCAACACTTGCCTTTCTTTGCTGTCACGACATAAAGGTGAGCCATTTCTACACCATATTGTTACTTGTGTTGAAAAATAGATTCTTTTTGACAATCAGAAACATTCGGCACAAGGATTATATAAAGTGCTGAAACACAGTCCAAAACTGAATATTCATCAAAAAAGGAAAACTCCAACTCCTAAGCACTTGGAATTTAGAACTAAAAATAAAAGAAAGGAAAGAAATAGTTTAATTTCCCCATTGGTCTAAGAGCAAAGTAAAACTGAAATTATTGGCTAGAAAATAATTTCACAGAAAACGTTCTACCTAGAAAAAGATATATGATACAGGCAATATTTTTCTCATAGAAAACTCTGTGTTATAAATTATGTTGAATAAGAATGAAAATTATTAGAAATGATGCAAAAAATGCAAAAAAATGATGTAAGTTTATACTAGAGACAATGTATTAAAATGATAAAGAAAAATAATCACAAAATAAATTGATTAATTTATGAACTGATCCATTAAAATATCTAGCCTACCAAAAAAATGAAAAAGAGAAAGCATTAGGAATGATGAATCGGATGTAACTATTATTTCAACAAATAATTTTTGAGAACTGAAAACATAAAAATTATAAAGAAATTTGTATGACTGTCATAGTCAGTTTTCTGTTGCTATAAAGAAATATCTGAGGCTGGGCAATTTATAAATAAAAGAGGTTTATTTGGCTTATGACTTTGCAGGGTGTACAAGAAGCATGGCCCCAGCATCTGCTTCTGGTGAGGGCCTCAGACTGATTCCACTCACGGCAGAAAGCAAAGGGAGCTGACTTATGCAGAGATCACATATCAAGAGAGGAAGCAAGGGGAAGGGAGGTACCAGGCTGTTTTTAACAACTGTTGTGAGAACTAATAGGGGGAGAACTTACTCACACCCCCAGGGAAGGCACTAATCTATCCATGAGGGATCTGCCCCCATGACCCTAACGCGGCCCATTAAGCCCCACCTCCAACATTGGGGATCAGATTTCTACATGAGATTTTGAGGGTTCAAACAAACCCAACTACAGTAACAACTGTTTGCAAATACATTTGAAAAACAATTTGCAAGTGTATTTGAAACCAAGTTTCGATGAAACAATAAATTAGCAGGATACGTTTAAGATGTGGAAGGAAATTAGATTAGACCAATACCTGTGAAAAAAGTAATTCACCACAGAACTATACCCCTCGAAGTTGCCTACTAAGAAATTTCCATAGCTAATTCCTATCCAAGCGATTGTAAGCAATAATTTCTATTTTATTTATGTTTTACTAGAGAAGAGGATGTAAAATTTTCCAATTTATTTTATGAAGCAGACAAATCTGTCAAATCCTCGATTCCAAAATTCAAGATTCCTCATTTGCCTTAAAAAACTTCATATTAATGGTAAACATGTAAGAGTATTATGCTTGAATTATTAGCATGCCAATAGAAAATGGATTCTATGGCTCAATTATTCGATGAAATATTGGGTTAAACAAAGTTAAACTGATAACTTTAACTGCAGATTTGCCCAAATTTCTACTTTGTTAAATTTAGTAGTGATACCGCTAAGGGTTAATTAGTACCAATTATTTCTCACATTTATTTTTACCAGAAATACTTTATTCTTGAACAATATCTTAAGCAAGTAAATTATTAACTGAAACTCAATTTGGATATCTTAGATTCCTTTCCACAAAAATTTGGTACAATGGAACTTGAAATTTTTAGCTAGTTATTAGAATAAGAAATATAATATTAATATATGGTTAAAATTATGATTTTTGTATCATATTACTGTCTGCCTAGAAAACCTGAGGGAATCAACTAAAACATTTGTATAACTAAAATAATTTAATAAACAGTATAGTTAAAATATTATATTTCCAACTACAAAATATTATCTAAGAGTAAATTTCATAGGAAATATGTACAACTATATGTCAAATTACAAAATTTTACAGAGGGATTAATAAAAAAAAGACTTGACCCAATGGAGAACCATATCATATTCCTGGATTGAACAAAGCAGTATTTCAAAATGGCTATTATTTCTGGAAAGTAGTCTATAAATTTATGTTAGGTTAAACAAAATATAATTTTTTAACCATGACAAAATTATACTAATGGTGATCTGAAACAAAAAAAAAAAAATGTTGACTAGGGAGTAAAATAAAGGGAATTTCACCTTACTTGTCAATAGCAATGCTACAAAACTATAGTAATTAAAATCTGTGATTCTTCTTTCACACACTGGTGGCTCAGACTAGAAAGTCAAGTAATAGGGCCCAAGTATGTGTGAGAATTTATGGTATAATAACTTGACATGACAAATAATTTGTAAGAGATGTTTTATTCAATAAGTGATGTTGCTATAGAAAAATTAGTTATTTTGCCTCATATCTTGCCCCAATATAACTTAATAATTGAAATTATAAATATAAAATATCAGATACTCTTTAGTTCTAGATTAAAAATTGTAGAAGAGGGAGAGCCTTTCAAAGAATCTTCTTAAGGCCAGATCTTCTAATGAAAAAAGAATAATTTGAGACTTTTCTGCATTAAAGAATAATGATAACAAAATGGGGGGAAAATACTTGCAACATATATCAGGAACTCTTATGACTCAGTAATAAAAAATAAAATCCAGAGTTGTAAACAAAAAAAAACATAAATTGGTGCAAACTAAATTATGCTACAATAATAACCAACTCCCAACCCCCGGTGTAGTAACACATTAAATGCTTATTTTCATTCGTACAACATTTCTGATATTGGTATACCACGAAGATCTTACTGTAGTTAGTCAGGAACTCACACTGATAGAGGCTGCAGCTGACCCACAATCCCATGATCACGGGGCAGCAAGAAGGCAATGTGGTAAATAATGCACTGGCTCTTCAAGCTTCTGCTCAGCTGTGATATGTTTCTTCTGCTCAAAGTTCATCGGCCCGAGTGTAACACAAGGCCAAGACTGACTCCCAAGGAGTCAATGAGTGCAATCCTAGCATTTGCCTAGAAGGAGGACTACACTATTTCTAAACAGTTCTACAGACCACTATGCCAACAATACAGGCAATTGGAAAACAGCCTGTAAATGTAGGGAAAAAGTGTTTAGCCTCATTAAAAGTCAAAGTAATGCAAATTAAACAGGACTCAATTTTTAATTTTTTAAGTTGATGATAGTAAAAAGGAAGTTAAAATCCAGATTTGGTAAAATATGTACAAGTAGTATGTTTATGCATGATTGATGGAAATGCCAATTGGTGCCTTTTGATAGGCCATTCTGATGTATATAAAAGCCCTTTAATGTGAAAAAGAAAATAATCAGACAAGGACAAAAAGAGGGGTATACAAAGATGGTAATCACAATCTTTTTTAAATGAGTAAAAAATTTAGAAATAGGCAAAACATTTAGGTGATTTGATAAATTATTACATAGCTATCTAAAGAAAATGAAAAACCCATTAAAATAATACTGTGGGTCTGTATTTATTGAAATAAAGATGATGAGAATGTATTTTTAAATGTAAATAGGTTACAGAATACTTGGAACTTGTAAGGCAACCCTGTTACCACATTTGGGCTATAACTGTTGACATTGAAAAGAAAACTGATTTTTATTTAGTTATTTAAAAATGTGTATGTGTTTTTATATATAGCATTAACATATCATTAATTAATATTATTAACAATATAATTAATGTAAGATTAGCTATGATAATCATTCAGTGCAATTGAACACTCCTGTTGAAGTCTTTGGATTTCAACTTTTCTCTGTCTATACTCTCTCCAACATACAACATTTATTATCATAGCTAAAAATATCATCTACATAGACTATGGACACAAGAAAAATTGATTTCAATTTTTGCTTCTCATTTCTTTGGTGTATCACTGAATGATTTCAAATATAATATGTATAACCCTATACTATCCAATGGCTCCCTATCCTTCCAGTTGCTTGATCCAGATATTTGGATTTGGTTTTTGATACTTTCTTCGCTCTAAACCTCATAGTGATTCTACTTCCTTGATGTAATTGAATTTGTCCATTTCTCTCCACCTTTTCTGAGATACTACCTTCTTCTTTGTACTAATGCAGCGGGTGGGTTCACAGCTTCCAGTCTTGCCTGCCCCATTCTCATACAATTTTCAAACAGCAGCCAGGGTGATCTTTTAAAAATATAAATTCAGTAATGAATCCTGCTTAAAACAATTTGGGGGCTTCCTAATGCACAAAGGAAATAACCCTAATGTTTGTATATTACATGATCACCCTCCCGAACTTTGTAGGCATGCTGCTGTCTCCCTGACTCATGATTATTCTTCATCCATCATGGAAAATCTCATCTCAGAGCTTTTGCATACCGTACATCTTCATGCTGGAATATTGTTTCCATTGTACTTACTGTTACCTAAAAACTTCTTTTCTTTGAGATATTAGTTTAAATGTTGTTTTTTCAAAAGAGTCTTTCTAAATTAATGCCTATCATCCAAAAATTAGCATAAATCTTGAATAGTAAGATAAAATTGAGATCCAAATAGTTGTGTATATTTGTAGATAGCATGTAGCTATTCCCCATGAACTCTAGACCCCTAGAACATAGAAATTACATATTCAGGTATTAAAGGAGATTGCAGACAAGATTATTCAGCCACTGTCAATGTTTGTTAAGGAAAAGAAACATGAGTATTAGGGGAGGAGTTCTGATGGACTCCATGTAGGTACCTAGTAATTTTTATAAAATATTAGAAAGTAGAGTTTACAAATTACTAACTGGTTGATTTACTATGAATCCTGAGTGCAATTTTGAAAGAGTTTATTTTAAAAATACATATTTTATTAATATCTAAAGCAGGGAAAAAACGTGTGATTACAAGTAATTAGCATGACTCTCTAAATCATGTCAAACTAGCTTTTTAGGCAAGAAAATATAGTAGACTTAATGTTTCTTGTCTGTATTCATAGATTTTCACTAATTCTGTCAAGATATACTAAATAGAGAAATATGGGACACAGTTAAAAGTAACTAAGAAAATGGTAACTGGTTGAAATAGTGTACCTGATTTTAATTGTTAGCTTTGAAAGATGTGTTTTTGGTGTGCTACAGAGATATGTTCGCTACTTTATCAGTGGCTTAGATGAGACACTAGGAATACTACTTAACTACAAAAAACAATGGGGAACTAGCACCTCTTATATTATCCTGGATAGAGCTTGAGCCCATCCTTCAAAGTGAGATATCACAAGAATGGAAAAACAAGCACCACATGTACTTACTATCAAATTGGTACTAACTGATCAACACTAAGGTGCTCACATGGTAGTAATATTCACTGGGTGCTGGTCAGGTGGGAGTGGGGTGGTGGAGGTGGGTAAGCTCACAACTAATGGATGCGGAGTGTCCTGTATGGAGGACAAGCATGCTTGTAGCCCTGGCTTGGGCAAGGCAAAGGCATTATATGTAACCAAAATGTTTGTACCCCAAAATATTCCAAAATAAAAAAAATTTAGAAAAAATTAAAAAAAAATGCGACTCATTGTAAAAAAAAAAAAATGAGCTCATCACATTTTGTTGTTATTGTTTCAATGTGCAAAGGACGGCTTTTGTGTTGAATAACTGAATTAAGGGATGCGTTTTGTATTTTTAAAAAAGGATAGATTTCAAAGGGGATAAATATCATTAATATATAGGACAATGTAATTTGTTCCCAACATTTATGTCAGGAGTACTGTCAATATGAATCCATAACATAGGACAGCTTTAAGAGCAGCATGCTATTCAGAATAAGTGAGTCAGTGATCCTACTGCACTGCACTACTCAGACTCTTAAATACTATATTCTGTCATAAGCCTGACATTCTAAAATAGAGTAAAAATAATGCTCCAAGACCTAGCCAGATGAGAATAACCATTATGATAGGGGAGTTGCTCACAATCATCTCCTATGAAAAAGAGTGCATGGAACTGGAAATTTATCTTAGAAAAGTGAAGACTTTAGGGGGAAAAAATGTAACAATCTTCAAACACTTGAGGGTGATACCTAGCCATGGAATAGATGTGCTCTGTGAAGTCTGTGTGCTGTGCCTAATACTAACGGCCGGTAAATACAGAGAGGCATTTCAGCTCAATACTAATTCATGGGAATAATATTGACTACTGTTTTTAACTATTAAATATAGGCATTAAAATTAATTTTCATCAATGTTAAAATAGCTTTTCTACTATAGTATAAAAGCAAAAGGTCATATTCATTTGTGAATTCAATGTAATGCAACATGTGAGTAATCATTCAGAAAAGGAAAGCTTTTGTGGGAATTGTGTAGATAAGTTAGGAATTATACCCATAGCTTAGTCAATAAATTTGTATCATAGTGGTGTCACATAAATTTTATTATCAGAAGACTGCAACATCAAGAATATGCAGAAAATTTGCTAATGTTTTTGATGTATTTCCCATAGTTTTTAAACCAGAATAAGTCAATTATGTGATAATTAACTTTAAGGTAATCCTGTATTTTAGCTTAAGATTTCATAGATAGAGAAATGAAAGTGATTTTAAAACTCAATATTTGATATAAACTTAACACCTGGGTTTTCCAATAAATATGATACCCTTTTTATTTGGATGTTAAATAATTAGAATTAATTTTTATTCTAATTATTGAAGCATAAATTAATCAAATCATTTAAAAATTGAATGGCATATGATTATAAGCCATAAGTATATATTTTCTTGTCTCTCATTGTATTCAATAATTAATTAATCAATCTCATATTCAAAGAAATTAATTAATGGTAGATGGATTGCATACATATAATGTTTGTCTAGATATATTTCACCACCTACTTCTTTGTAATATGCAGATAATTAATTTCAAAACTTTAAAATGCATTTCTTTTATTTATTTGTTTGTTTGTTTTTATAGAGACAGGGTCTCGCTTTTACTCAGGCTTGTCTTGAACTCCTGAGCTCAAGGGATCCTCCCACTCGGCCTCCCAGAGTGCTAGGATTACAGGCATGAGTCACCACGCCCTGCTGAATTACATCTCTTTTAAAAAGTATAACCATACAGCTGATAGAAGGTTCAGCAGTCATCTAGTCATTCCCAAGTTATGGACATAATTCATCCTGATTTAGAATAGTCCTATTTCCTCTTTGTCATGAAATTTCTTCAAATAGTCATCATGATTATTTCACTGTGGTGTTCTAGAACTAGAAACAGTGCTACTGATGTTTACTTAACAATGATTACATCGATTACAGTTTTGAATGGAAAATAAACCCATATTTACTTGTAAAACAGATTCCATAGTTAGAAGAGCAAATCCTGTTTATTAACACCCAAAAGTTCTCATTGAAATCTATGTAAGTTTACCCAAATAGATGCAAGGTTGCACAGTTATATACTTGAAGAATATTAATCAGCAATTTTTCGGGCTACAAGACACATTTCTACTCATCAAAACCCAAATAGAGACCTAAAATAAGACTTCACGTGGTTCATTTTCAAGATTAAAATCACCGGAACAGAACTTCTCAAACCATCTGTGTACTGTGCCTTCATTGGCCACAACTTTCCCAAACACTTCGTTGATATTTCGAGGTGTGTGTGCTTCATTGGTTCTACAACAAAACTCATATTCGAAAATAATATGAATTTTTGACTTATCCATGCTTTCACAAAAATCGCTCTAAAAAATTTGAAAGATATTTTCAAGTCAAAATGTGTGTTCGAATGACTGAGGATGTACCTTCACAATGAAAATAAAAGGAGAAGTGTCAAAGTGAAATGTCAACTATCAAACTTAGTACTTAAGGAAATCGAACATTTCATACTTAACAACATATATATTTTATATATATATATTTTTCTCTACTTTGGTGAGTTAATATCTATGGACTATTTAAAATTACCCAGGAACTTTCCTCTATATATAATGTTTCATAAAGCTTAAGGAAGGCAATTTTTTAATCCCAGGAAAATCATACTAGATAATATGCTCTAGATACAATAAATTTAAGTAAGAGCTATGCAGATCAGCTTTCCTTCTAACTTAAGATCTGAGGGCAAAATTTTATTGGCACTCACGTCCACGAAAAGTACCAAAGGAAATCCACGAGCCCTATACATTAATAAGTGCCAGAGTAATGCATAGGATAGCGTAAGTGCTCAGAAAAAAAAAAAAAAAAGAAAGAAATTAAAAACAATAGTAGATGGATTGCATGCATATATCAGAACTGACTGTAAAAATATTGTGGAGCCTATGATACATCTCTTTAAACAACTAAAAGTGGAACATTATATTCATTATGCACAGGGAAAGGATATTTTGATAAAAATGATTTACTGCAGGAAAGAGATGAAAAATTACAAATCATCTGTTTCACTGACAATTCTATTTTGTTGAGAAAGTTGAGGCCATCAAGTAAGATCTCTCATCAGCCACACCCCTCCACAGATAAAACCTAAGAGCATCTCCTTCTGTCACATAGGAAAAAGAAAAAAGTTCATTTTACGTAAGGTCAAATTATCTATTTTTTTTTGTCAATTCTCACACTGTCCATCAATCTCCTCCAGAGTCTTGTTCTATTAATAGTATTTTTCAATATCACTTTCTCTACAGGTTTCTTCCTCTTAGTCAACATATATTTTTGAATCTTCCCCATTCTACAAAGAAAGTATACATCTAGCTGCTGTCTAATATCTTTTCTCCCTTTCTCATTTTAGCTTTACAATATACTTCTACTCTCATTGTGTTCACTTCTGCACTGCCGTTAGTTGCCAAGTCTACTTCTTTCTGACTTTCATGCTCATTTCTTCATTGTTCAAGATGGTTTCACATTTTTTAAAAAATGTTTAGCATCCCTTAATCCTGTGAATTAAATTTCAGTAGTTGTGACCATCAAAAAAACGCTCCATATATTTACAAATGCCCCCCCCCATAGGATGGAATCATCCTGATTGTAAATCATTTGTCTTTCAAAACTGTTCTCTTTTAAGATCCTCAGTGGCATTCTAATTGCAAATGCCAAAAGAAATTTCTTTTCATGCAAGACTTCCTTGTGCATTGTACACAATTAAGCTCATTCTTTTCAAAACTTTATATTTCATTTGATTCTGAAGCAGTGTGTTCAACGGTTTCTCCTTATACTGATGTGATTTTTCTTTTCCCTTTTTTCTTGATATACCCTTTAAATATCAGTGTTCCCCAGAGTTACATTTTTAATTCCCTGCATCTAACACTATACCAGTGGTTCTTAATACTTTTAGGGTTTTTTGTAAATGTCTTTGGGAATCTGTTGTTGATAGCTATAAACTTTCTGTCCCAAGAAAGGGGATAAGTAGATGGTGACATGTATATCACACAAGCACTGGGAATCGTATGTATATTTCAGAGAGTTTATGAATTCTTTGAAGCCCATTAGTGGACTTTTAATTAAGAACCCCTGACCATCTATTCTCTTTAACCTGGTTACTTTTGATAACCCCCAAATTTATATCATTTCTCTCCATGTTTACTACAAAAGTCTCCCAACTGTCCCTGCCTCTGTTCTTACCCCCACAAACACATCATTCAGCTGTCAGAATTATTTATCTAATGTGGAAATCTGATTGAAAAATCTAGGGCCCACAATATCACGTAGTATACTCTCCATGATCTGTCTGTACCTAGCTTTCCTGCTTCATCTCTTGTCATCTGCTTATAAATACATCTCGTGGAGTACTTGCCATGGACCAGATACTGTATCGATTATTTCGCCTTGTTTGTCTGGAAAATATTTTCTCTTGCTTTAACCTACGGCTAAGAGATTTGGAATTCTAGTGGAAATGACAGAAAACTAAGAGCTTAAGAGAAAGGCAAGTAATATTGAAAGAAAAAATTTCATGGAAAATTTGCATCTTTGTAATTGTGAAATGAGATTAAGAGACCATAGGGTTTGGGTTATTTTTTTTACTTGTATCCAGACATTTTAAATACTTTAAGTGAATATTTGAAAGAAAGTAAGATGGGCTGAGTATAGGGATAGTGATTGCAAGGTGAAATCACATGGCAAAGGTGAAAGGTGGAACTGGCATTGTGGGGCAGTAACAGAGCATACGCCATCTGTGAAGAAGCTGGGTTAATTATCCATTGCTAAGGCAGCCCTTATGGGTGATTGTCATTTAATGAATGGCTTGACTTACTTCATGTTTTCATGTTATTATAGCGGTTTAAAAGTCAATGACCTTCCCATTGTTCTCATCAGTATTGCATAGCTCTGATTAAGTGTATATTATACTGAAGAAGGTGCTATAGAATGAGAACTATGTAGAGTGAATCAACATTTAAAAGATGGGGCAGTGAATGGTAGTCTCAGGATATATTTGCATTTATTCCAAATTTGTCATTATATATAAATGATTAAAACTTTTGACTCAAATTAACAGAGTCATTTTTTATAAAGTAATGTGTATTTCCTCTCTTGCCTTTTCACTGGCATCTAGTGAAACATTTTTTTTTCTGAAAATTTTGTCAATGGTTTTTGGAAAAGTAATAAAATCTGAAACTAAAGGCTTCAACAATAGTATGTTTTCAAATTGTTTTCCATCTAAAAAAACATCAAGCAATTTGTTTTCAACACTACCCATTTCAGGATAAAAAGAACAGCATTGTATTTGCTAAGGGAAAAGTGGATTGAAAACAATTACTTATGACTTGCCAGTGGCCATTTCATACACTGCCTTGCAATAATTTAAAATAACCAATTTTACACTCTTCCTATAAAAACATGCAGGCAGTTTGATAAGATAAAAACATTAAAGATGCAGGTTTGTTTATATTTAACCTTATATTTTGTTGTAATAGCAACACATATAGTTTTTGGTGACATATCTCTATTTTCCTTAAATTTTTCTTGAGGGAGTACTCTATATCAGTCATATCTGCAAAGTGTAATGGGTTCGTAAATTCTAGTTCACAGTCAATTTCACACGGAACCATTTCTAGGTTTAATCAACCTCCTAGATGGTCTTGACAAGCTTCAGTTATTCTGTTATTTCTATTGTTTGGCAACAGACTGCTATTTTAGGATTAAGTGAAAATGCAATATGAGCAACTCACTGTAGAATTACTTTTTTATCAGCCTTCGAGTCGGTCACAGTAATCAGAGATAACATTTTAGTTAAATTTTTCATAAATAGAAATTTAGAGGCCCACTTGCTGTACAAATAACAGGAATTTCACATAAATCACAGTTGATACTATAATTTTCTATTGAAATATGGATCCTTTAAAATATCAAATGACTCTTATCAATATTGGTTTTATTGCAGAAGCGGTACTGCATCTTCAAGTTATCTGATTAGTCAAAAGAGCAAATGTATTCCAAGGACGCAACTGTGGAAAAACAGCGGCAATTACAGAATAATTGAAGCATGTCAAGATAACCTAGATAGATAAAGAGGAATATATGATAACCTTTATGCATACAGTATGTAGAATAAAAAAGACAGAAAGTTATTGAGTGCCTTTGCATGCTGTTGCTTCAACTGCAAGTCTTATCCATGACATAGTGATCAATCATGGTTGTGTTCCTACACCACAGTAGAGTCAGTCCACAAGTCAGTCATTAACATCTGTCAGCTGTGGACCTGGGCATTGAGGGAATAGGAAAGGCCCAAGTGAACACAGCAGCAAACAACCAGGCAGAGCAACAGAGGTGGAAAGACAACACATTGTGAACTTTTTGACATGACTTCAAGATCACAGCTAAATCTCACTGAACAATAATTAAACCACTTAGAAGAACCTTTGTTCATGTAACTTCGGGAACATCAGAATGTGAACTCAGGCATTTTAAGGAATTTACTAAACCTTAAATCAGAGTTTGCAAAGTGGCAGCCATGAGCAATCAATACTCACAGCAGTGTTTAACAAATAGGAATTAGTGGACAACATTTAAAGCCTGAATATGAAAAAAATTGCAAAAGAGGGTACACTGGGCTTTTATAGCCTAAAGTTATTAATCAGTTGGTGGAAAGCAATGTTTATTTCTTTTAGATAGAACATGCCTTCTCCAGTTTGCCCAAGTCTCCACCGCTCCCTATTGTTCACTTACACTAAGGACAAGTATCAGTTGTCACTTAACATAAATCATGCAGTACTTTTTGATTTATACCTGATATTTACACACATTATTGTTACCTGCATTGCCTCTGAAGACCTTGAGTTTAAATTCTGCTCTAGGTAAAACTGAAATGAAGATATGTGTCTAAAATAAGCTATGCCAATAAGCGTCTAATTTAGGTGACAGAAATCTAAATGACAAACAATCTGTCAAAGGATTTAAGAATTACAGTGATTTAAGTAAAAAAGCTGAGTCTATCAAACGAGGTTTAGCAAAATCTAGGAACTCACACTACACAGCAGGGAATAGGGAGGAGCACATTTCAAATAGAGCAACCAAGCCAACTTTGCAGGTGCTATCACCACTAGTGTGTTCCTACATATGTCACCAAAGAGCTAGGAACTTTGCTTCAGGGAACAGGCTGAATGACTGTGTGTCTAAATGGCTGTGATTTTAAAATGGTTGGCAAGCATTTGCTAGGCAGAAGCCAGGAATCTCATGTGATTGTAGCTGTTCACTGCGGCAGAGGGACCAAGCTAACCACTCACTGACATTTTAGCACTAGTGATATTCTTACATTATAATTGGTTTTCTAACGTTTTTGTCATAGGGGAGAAAGACAACATTAAGAAACATGATTTCAAAAACCAAATCTATCATCTAAAGCTAAATCAAACACTATGCCTTATGCAACAGCCATATAAAATTATGATAATCTCGAATAAGATACAATGAATAAAAACATAATTATGGTAATAGAATGATACTGAAACTTCAGTTGCAATGAGTTCCTCATATTTAAAGAACCATATCACCCGATTGGGAGTCATTTAGTGAAACTGCCTCATACTCAGCTGTATATTAAATAATTTGAACAAAATTCTTCACCTGCCTTACTTACATTTTTCTTATGTAAATTGTTGTCAGTAGAACAAAAAATTCCTTAAACCAAAAGTTGACAAACCATGTCCCATAGACCAACTTCTATGACTTTTTTCTAAAAGGAAGTTTTTTTTATGTATACATTTAAAATTTTTGTATATATTTAAGGTGTACAACATAATGTTTTGATATGCATGTACACAGTGAAGTCATTATTATAATCAAGTAAATTGATACATCTATCATTTCACATAATTGCCTTTCTTTTTTCTTTTTTGTGGTAAGAGTACCTAAAATCTACTGACTTAGCAAATTTCCAGATGTGACAACAATATTGTTAAGTATAGTCCTCATGCTGTACCTTTGAACTCTGAATTTATTCATCTGAGATAACTGTACCTTTGTGCCCTTGGCGTGTATCTCCCAGTTCCTCCCACCCCCCACCCCACCTTTCTTATGGCTGAATAAATATGGCACAATTTCCTTATCCATCTGTCCATGGATGGACCCTTAGGTTGTTTCCATATCTTGGTTATTGTGAATGATTCTGCAATAAACATGGGATTATAGATATCTTTATGAGATGGTGATTTCATTGCCTTTGGGTATATATCCAGAAGAGGGATTGCTGGGTCATATGGTAGTTCTGTTTTTATTTAGCAACCTCCATACTGTTTTCCACAATGGCTACACTAATCTACATACCAACTAAAAGTGTACAAGGGTTCCTTTTTTTCCATACCCTCCCTAATACTTGTTATCTCGTCTTTTTCTGATAGTCATTCTTATCAGAACATAACCACACCCATTTGTTTATGTATTGTCTACGACTGTTTTGTGTTACAGCACAGTTGAGTAGTTCTAAGAGACCATATGATCTGAAAAGCCCAAAATATTTACTGTCTGGCACTTTATGGAAAAAAAAATTGATTATTTATGCTTTAGGTCCTCAATTAATTTTCATGAACAAATTAGACCAAAGCAAGCCGTGCTAATTTACTTCAAAAGTATATGGATCCATGTTATTGTTAATGAACCGACAGAGGGTTCATTTTTTTTTTTTTTAAATCAGTTGTTCACCACACAGAAAGCCAATTACTGAGACAAAGAGGATTGTCAGAGAAGAAAGGAAGTTTATTGCAGAGGACACCAACTGGGAGGTGGGAGGACTGCCTGAAATCCATCTTCTTGACTGATGGGGTCAGGAGTTTCTCTAGAGGTTAAATGAATAATGCACGAAGTGAGCGAGCATCTTACATGTTTGGGGTGGAGTGTAGGGCACACCCAAGTGCAGTGAGAAATCATACTGGCATATACATCGTGTGATCAAAAAATAGCAGATAAGCCCTTCCTAGGGGGGATAGTTTAGTATTAATAGCATAGTAAGCTAGGGAGTAATTCTGGTCATCCTTTTGGTCTTGTGTGCATGCTGGTGGTGGGGAGTAAGTAGGTTGCTCAGCAGGTTCTTGGGCAAGATTTGTGGTGGAATGCTGCTCATCTTAACTTCACTGAACAACTGGTTAGTGTAAGGCTTTGTGATTATCTCATTACTGCAAGGAAGGTCTGCTGTTTCAGAAAACAACTCAAAAAGGAGGGGATCAGTGAAACAGAAAATTACAAAGTTCTGGTCAGCAAATCTTACTGGCCTGGGAATGTGAAACATAAGAGAACTGCAAAAAGGTGTTTTTGTTCATGGAGCCAGTTTCATTATGATATGTAATTTCTGGTCTTGGTGCTGGAATTTATGGGAATCCTCTAAAATCCATTAGAAGGGAAGAGAATAAGAGGTCTGATACTTTTTAAACATATTAAAGTCAATGGCATAATGAAAACAATAATACCATGTTGTATGCTTCTACTAAGCCTCTTCCTGGAAACAGAAACACAATGGTCAATAGGCTTCCATGGTGACAGAGTCATCGTTTAAAATCAGGCTAAAACCATATAAAAATCCCCATCAGTATATTTGGGTTTTTTCCAGATACTCAGGTTTCAATCGTGGTAGCTGCCAACAGGTGATTAAAGGTAATCCATTAAATGAGTGGTTCTCAAACTTTAGCTGCATCAGGATCACCCGAGGGCTTGTAAAAAGATTCCTGGGCTCCACCCTCAGAATTTCTGATTCAGTAGGGCTGGGGAAGAGGCAAGAATGTGCATTTCTAATAAGTTTCCAGGTGATAATGATTCAGCTGCTTGGTCAAGAAACTGCACTTTGAGAATCACAATCTTAAGGTATTTATTCCGTGATAAAGAGAGCAAGGGATGACCTACTTGACATATTCATTTGTACATTTGTTATAAGAATGATTTTAGGTGACAAATATATTAATCATTTAAGCAAAACAAATAAACTTTAAAGCAGCAATAAAGACATGAATCTGACTCCTTGTTCTTTGATGTATTCATCAAGTTAATTATTTTCCCAGAATTCTCATAATTAAATAAAGGGTAATTTTAAAAAAATCATCAAAAAGATGAATTTTTGCATCTCTTACAGCAGTGGTCCCCCACCTTTTCGGCACCAGTGACTGCTTTCAATGAAGGCAATTTTTCCATGGACCAGGGTCGAGAGGATGGTTTCAGGATGATTCAAGCACATTTCATTTATTATGCAGTAAAACCTCTCTGCTAATGATAATGTGTATTTGCAGCTGATTCCCAGTGCTAGCATCACCTCCTCAGCTCCACCTCAGATTATCAGACATTAGAGTCTCATAAGAATCGCACAAACTAGATCCTTCAGATGCACTGTTTTCAGTAGGGTTCACGCTCCTGTGAGAATCTAATGCTGCTGCTGATCTGACAGGAGGCGGAGCTTATTCGGTGATGCAAGCGATGGGGAGTAAATACAGATGAAGCTTTGCTTGCTCACCAGCCACTTGCCTCCTGCTGTGCCTGATGGTTAGGAGCCCCTGTCTTACAGTGTTGTTTTGAAGTACTATTGATTATTTGGTAATCTGAAAAATTACTGTTAAAATTTGAGACATTTACAAAAATTTTAAAAATATTGGCTTGTTTTTGAGACGGCATTCATCAAAACACACTGGATCATTTCACTGATTTTTTATCTAGAACTGTCTGTTCCATCTTATCTTCAATGTCTTTTTAACAAACAGGTGTTATTTACATTGTTAGAACCTTTCATGGACTTATTCAGAATACATTGCACCTAAAAATAATAAACCAGTCATTGAAAATAGGACAATGTGCTAGACACCTTAAATGTATAACGTGTATCTCCAACTTCTCCGTATCTACTCTCTGCTGGTCTCCTTGTTTTCTGCTCTGGGAGACTGATATGTATGGATAGCATCAACAGGCTTCCCTGGCCTCTGGCTTCCTGTTGGGTTCAGCCAATTAAGACCCCAACAGAAGATCAAAGGGCAAGAGGAGAATGGAGAATGAGGTAAGGATATTTTTTCGCTAGTTCTTTCCTTTGAGGTTACTTTAATATATCTGTGTTTCATCAGTGTCACTGTTCCTCTCATAGTCACCTGCTCTCCAGGACTCCCTCTCCTTCTGCTCACTTCTGCTCCCTCTTCCCTTCAGACTTGCTGGAGGTACAGCTTGATGCTGCTAGCTCCCCATGGAGATTCATTTGTGCTATCTTTATACACTACACTGATCTCTGTAAGTAGCCCTCTTGTCAATAAGTTCTCCTTAAATTACTGGTATTTCAGTGGAACTGGTTGAGATTCTTACTATTAATGGAATCCTCTCAGTGATCTTAATGAAGTAAATTTTTTTACTTTTTACAAAGACACTAAGGCTCCAAGAAATGGCAGTGTCTAGGTTCAATCTCAACCCTAACTCTCATGTACAGTCTTTCTACTATCCAAGGTTCTCAAATGTGGGAAAATATAAGATTACTTGGGAAGTTTGTAAAACAATTAGTCAGTTTCATCATTAAAAAATTCTGATTCTAGGATATGGAATTTTAGAAATATGTATTTTAACAACAGTGCAGATTTTTCTGGAAATAATATTCTTATAATAATTATATGATAACATTAATACAGATAGGCTGACTTACAGTGATTCAACTTATGATTTTTCAACTTTATGATGGTGCAAAATCAATATGAATTCAATAGAAATGGTACTTCAAGTACTGGTACAACAGTTCTGTTCTTCAGTTTTGGTTCAGTGTTCAGTAAATGACATGAGAGAGTCAACACTATGTTATAAAATAGGCTTTGTCTTAGATCATTTTGGCCAATTGGAGACTGAATTAGTGTTCTGAGCATATTTGAGTTAGGCTAGGCTAAGCTGTGATGTACTGTAGCTTAGGTATATTGTAATAAACACATTTTCTATTTAATAATATTTTTAACTTGCATTAAATAAGTTGACTAATTTAAATAAGTTGACTAAGATTGTGTATCTTAATTCAGCGGATCAGCTATCTGATTACAGAGCCCATCCTCTTGAATACTGCACTATGCAGCTGGCCTTTGGACCATTCTTGATGAGCTGCAGCAAAGTCAGTAGGTCCCCACATTATCATACATCTCTAGTTATTCTTTAAAGGAGATGATTCTGCCATGATTATGGCCCTAATATTTTTAATTTATCTTCTCATGCCAACAGCTGTAAAATGATACTCCCTGTTTTTGTTTATTTATTAGTTTTTATAGCAGAGTCGTATTCCTTCTGAGAATTTTGGAATTAAGAAAAGATGACCATAAGCAATGAAGCTAGTTTCTTTATGTCTGGATTTAGTAGATATTTAGTAGACAAATATGTGTCCAGTAGAATGCATAGATGTTATTTGAAATCATTACAAAGAATCTCAGCTACCGTTCCTCATTTTTTAAATATCAGATTGAACATTTAGAACAATTGCCTTCAGGTGATAATAAAAACTTAATTTTATATTCATGATTCTCTACAATAATTCTTTAAAAAAAAAAAAACCTCGAGAATAATATTGTCCAGTAGAACTTTCTGTGCTGATGAAAATGTTCTGTATACACTATTTAATACAGTAGTCACTAGCCACATGCAGCTGTTGAGCACTTTAAAACTATGGTTAGTGCAACTAAAGAAATGAATTTTTAATGCTATTTAATTTAAATTCATTTAAATTTAAATAGTCACTTGAGTGGTAGCCATCTTATTGGACATCACAGTTCTATAAAGCACATTTGAAAGTCTTTTTTTGTCACTTGCTTCTTTACCTGACGTATTTCAAGAATATTTTAAATATAATTGTGATGTTTTTAAACTTGGAAGTAGTTTTCATTAAAAAGATTTAGGTCATTTTTACTAAGTTCTCTTTTATTGCAGTTTTAATTTAATCCAGTCTATCAAAAATTAGTTGGATCTATGTATTCTGGGTCTAATGACTTACTCTTTCTGTTCCTGTGTTATATTTTTCATGACTTCATTTTTTTCTGCCTTGGCATTTACCTCTCCATATCTGTGATGGATGTTGTCAGAGTAATTCCAATGTTGGAATAGTCCCTCATGAATGACATTTACCTATAAGAATGCAATCCAATGTGTCTTCCATAAATCTGTAATCAAGTATATAACTTGTTGTGGGGTTTTAATAAACTTGTAAACATAGGAAATTTAAAGCCATCATTTCACACTGTTTTAATCCATAAACCATAGAAAAGTAGTTGTTATTTTATCCATCTGCAGCAAAATGGAGTAATTTTAACAAACCTTGGAATAAATATATTGAATATGATACACATTTTTCAGTTGAGTCTGACATCTAACTTCATGAATAAAAAAGGTCCTATTTATCATTGCAGTGATAGTCACACACATTGTATTTATCATATATATAACAGAATACATTATTTTTTGGAACTCTGTTATGTCATTACATAGAAATTACATGATATAAAGTAATCATAATTATGTTAAGCATCTAAGCAGAACGCAACTACTTCAAATTTGTCTTTAATTTTATATTAATCTATGTGTTGGCTAGGATTTGATTTTAACATGTTGATGCAGTTATTGTATTCTTATAATTGTTTTCATTTGGAAGAAAGTTACTAATTCTGTCATGCTTGTAAATATCTATATTAAAGTTATATTTAGAAAGATATCAATCTTAAATTTATCAAGCTGAATAAAAAACAAAATCAATGCAGTTGACTCATCTAGCAGATTTGAAAGGCTACTGTTATTTTAAGAGACTGTATTACTTCAACATTCTCCATAAAAGAAAATATCCCAGGAAAGGAGAAAGAGAGACAGGCAGAGAAATATCATTAAGAGAAATTTTAAGTCTTTAACTTAATAGTGTCCCTTTCCTAAGAATTGTCTCTCCTACATTTCCACTAAAATACCTGTTAAAACACATCCTTAAAGAGAAAAGAGCTCACATGGTGAATATTTGGATTGGCAATCCATCTATTTCCAGAATCACAAAGATCTGTTCACTACCTAAAAGGCCAATGGAGATAGACTGAAAATTTCTATCACAGGAATTCTCACAGCAAACTTATAAGGCAGCAGCTACTGATAGTTTTACAGGTAGGGAAATGAGCACAGAGTCATATGTCCAAGGTTCTATATGGAGTAAGTGGCAGAGTCACGTTTTGAACCTGCTCTGGCTCTTGAGTCCATGCTCTTAACAACAACTCTATATAAACACCTAACAGTCCCTGCCCTGGGAAAGACTAATAAGAGGAGGCAGATTAGTAACCCTTTAAATGCAAGGAAATAACTGGTTCTGTGTTACAATCATGTAAGCTGACATAAAAGAAGAAAAGAAAAAGATGCTAATTCTATAAAAGATGAGAAAAACATAAGACGGAAACTTGTTTTAGTGTTAGCAATTAGCTATTGTCAGTGCCTTCTCAGCACAAACCCATGATTCCTGTCAGATATTAAGTATGTAATAATTGCCTGATTAAATAAATTGATCAATCAGTGAATGAAAGACTTTACAGAAAATTATAACCAGAGTGTTGAAGAAATCTTGAAATGTTACATGGACACTAGAAATGTTAGGCCTGAAAGGCTAAAATAGCCTTGTCACTAGTAACAATCCTTCAGATAATTGAAGACAGGATAGATTTGTTCTGTGTGGCTCCAGCAGGCAAAATTAGGACAAATTAGTAGAAATTACAACACAGCAAATTCTGACATGAAATAAAGAATTAGCTAAGCGATGTTCCCATTTGAATCTTTATGAAATGTAAAAAAACCTTTGTGCAATAAAAACTTCAGTTCTTTCAAATTGCATGTATTTTAGACTTTATCAGTTTATAACCTATTAATATATTAATGCCATTTTAAAGTAAGTTTTTTTATTTGACCAATTTAGAGAAAAATTGACCAGTTTTAAGTGTTTTGTTTATCTCTCAAATGCTTAGAAATATTTTTGAAAATATCCTATGTTTAAGAGGAAGTTTAATAATGTTGAAAATTTGTTTTTTTGTTTCTTTTGAAAGCTTATGCTTTAAAGGGGGCTCAACACTTAAAGCAATATTGATAACACATAGAATTATGAATATCTCTATTTATTTTAAAAACACTTCCAGTATACACATGATCATTATGTCTATCTTTTGATTATATTTCAATACCTTAGGTTTTTGAACCTGAAATTGTATCAAGGTAAAGAGATTCGCTCCCTACCAGGACCCCACTTTATACCACACCAAATGAAATCCTCCTATTTAGGGGTTGGTGAGAGTAAGGCAATAGGTCCCTAATTACCACTTATTTATTTCCCTTATTGTGAAAGATTCTGCAGCCCTATTTCATAGCTTACTCATTCAGCCATGCAGAGGAAGCCTAATTTGACAAAAAGGAAGGGATAGAACAGGAGAGAATTTGAGTTAATAAAGAATATGCATGTTCCTTGGTTGATGAGCCAGAGAAACCCATGTATAAAGTTAAAGAAATCGTGGTTCTAAAGCCAAATTGAAATTTGGAAGGTTCTTTCTGAGTGAGGAACCATCAAAACAGTAGCCTCAGGGATCCTAAATAAAATAATAGAAGGTAAGGGAATCTGTCTGACTCCATGAAGAATGGAAAGCTTTGAGATGTGGGAGAAGAAAAGTCTTTTATAGAAAATATATGCTCCTTAGGAAGGAGGCAAAATATGTCAGAGATCTGTAAATAGAAACTGGTTTGAACAAATATGCATGTATCTGAGATGATTGTTCTTAAGGGTAGGGTAATTCTGAATAAAAGTGTACCTTCTGTCCTTAAAGAGTTGCTAGATTTAGAAGAAGAGGACCAACATGCAAAATTGCAAGTGCAATCGCTTGTGGTGGCTGTAGGGGCACACAGGAGAGTGTGACGAGGAGGAGGAGAGGTCAGAGAAACGTTTCATAGTAGAGCTGATTCTTAAATTAAGCAAGTTCTCATTGGATTAAGAGGACATTCCAGGAAGAGGGAAATATGGCACAAAACAGGTTTTCATCATAAGAATCTCTAAGTGTTTTTGTGAGCCCACAGCACATGGCTTAACATGGTGTCTGTTGAGAGGAACACCTGAGAGGGTGGTGGATGGGAATGGGGTTATGCAAGAACCCTGTACCCATTTCAAAAAAGTTTATAGTTTATATTACAGGCATTTCAGAACCATGGGCAGCTTCTATCTTGTAGGAAGAAGCTTGTGCTTGGTGCTCAGGATTGAGGTTCTGAGTAAATATTTACTATGTGACCCTTGAAGCCAAGGAGGTGAACAAGGTCACTCAGGGAAGAGCAGAAGGCCATGCTCAGACCCCTGAGGATACTGAATTTAGAGTCTCCAAGTCTTTAAAAACCAGTCAAGTGAAATGAGTACAGAAAAGTATCCATCAAATTAAGCAATTTTGAATAACTTGTAACCTTTGCCAAAGCAGTTCAAACATATACAATGAAAAGGGCAAGTACAAGGGAAAAAAAAAATCAATGAGTCAGTCAGTGTGATAGTATTTTATCTACTGTGCATGTTATCAAGGCTCAAAAGGGCAGTTGTTTAACAAGGAACATACGCCATTTGTTTGTATTTTAATTGATAAATGCAAATCTGCCAACAAAACAGAACAAAACAACAATAACAAAAGGAACAATATTCACAGATGTACACAGGCTCCAGTCTACTCGATGTCAAATAGCACCGTAGAATTTCCTTGCCTAAACAAGCACATAAAACGCCTCTCACTGAGTGCTGCTATCAGTGACAAGGTCACAGGCATGTAAAATGCATGTCATTGAGTAGTGTTATCAATCATAGGTTTCAAATTTTCTCTTATTTATGGCCTAATGCTCCCTGAAAAAATTAAACACAACTTTGAGCAAATGTAGTTTATTGAGTGGTGTACATTATTAAAAAATTATGGCATCAGTATTTCTAAGGTATTAAGGGACTAGCTATACTATTTTAAAAACCGGCAGGATTTAAGGGTGCAGAATAATTTGAAGCATGCTTTAGAAAACATTATAATTAGAGTTTATTCTCAAATACTTCAATGATGCTGATAAAACTGATCTTTTTAAAAATACATGCTGTTCTCCTTATTGCACACTAGTGTTTCAGAAACCTTAAGAATAAAGAGTAAGAACAATGCAACGCAAAGCAAACTACAGATACAATGCAATCTTATCAAAATACCGATGGCATTCTTCACAGAAATAGAAAATGCAATCCTAAAATTTGTATGGAACCACAAAAGACCCTGTGTAGCCAAAGTAATCCTGAGGAAAAGAACAATCCTGAAGGCATCACACTACTTGACTTCAAAATATACTACAAAGTTGTAATAAACAAACAACATGTTTACAAGCATAAAAACAGACACACAGTCCAATGCAACAATAGAGACCCCAGAAATAAGTACACAGACTTACAGCTAACTCATTTTTGACAAAGGTACCTGGAACATACATTGTAGAAGACACAGTCTCTTCAATAAATTGTACTGGGTAAACTGGATAACCATATGCAGAAGAAAGAAACTAGACCTCTATCTATCACCATATACAAAAATCAAAACAAAATGAATTAAAGACAAATCTAAGACTTGAAACTATGAAACTACTGGAAGAAAACATTGAGAAAACATTCCAGGCCAAGTGTGGTGGCTCACGCCTGTAATCCTAGCACTCTGGAGGCCAAGGAGGGTGAATCGCTCGAGGTCAGGAGTTCGAGACCAGCCTGAGCAAGAGCAAGACCTTATCTCTACTAAAAATAGAAAGAAATTATCTGGCCAACTAAAAATATAGATGGAAAAAATTAGCTGGGCATGGTGGTGCATGCCTGTAGTCCCAGCTACTCGGGGTGCTGAGGCAGTAGGATCACTTAAACCCAGGAATTTGAGGTTGCTGTGAGCTAGGCTGACACCACAGCACTCACCCTAGCCCAGGCAACAGAGCGAGACTCTGTCTCAAGAAAAAAGAAAAAAAACCACATTCCAGGACGTTGATCTGAGCAAAAATTTTTTGGATAGGGCCTCAAAAGTACAGGCAACAGAAGCAAAAATAAGCAAATGGGCTTAGATCAAGCTAAAGATCATCTGCACAGCAAAGGAAAAAATCAACAGAGTGAATAGAAAACCTGAATAATGGGAGAAAATAATTGCAGACTATCCATCTGACAAGGGATTAATAGCCAGAATGTATAAGGAACTCAAACAACTCAGCAACAAATACTATAAAAACAAATAATCCAATTAGAAAATAGGCAAATGATGTAAACAGACATTTCTCAAAAGAAGACACACAAATGGCCAATAGATATGTGAAAAAAAATGATCAGTACCACTAATCGCAAGGGAAATGCAAATCAAAACTACAATGAAATATCTTACCCCAGTTAAAATAGTTATTTTCAAAAAGACAAAAAATAACAGATACTGGCAAGGATGCAGAGAAAGAGGAATGCTAGTACAATGTTAGTATGCTGTTGGGAGAATGTAAATTAGTACAGCCACTATAGAAAACAGTAGGAAATAGATCTAAAAATAGATCTATCATATGATCCAGTAATCCCACTGCTGAGTATATCTCCAAAGGAAAGGAAATCAGTATACTGAAGAGATATCTGCATGTTTATTGCAGCATTATTCATAATAACCAAGATATGGAATCACCCTAAGTGTCCATTAAAGGATGAATGGGTAAAAAAGCTGTGGTATGTATGTGCAATGGAATATTATTCAGCCATACAAAAAGAATAAAGTTTTGTCATTTACAGTTACATGGATGGAACTGGAGAACATTATGTTAATTGAAATAAGCCAAGCACAGAAAGACAAATATGGCTTGTTCTCACTCATATGTGGGAGCTAAAAATATTCAATCTAATGAAGGTAGAGAGTAGTATTATGGTAACCAGAGGCTGGGAAGGGGAGAAGGGAGAGGGGGAAGAAGAGATGTTGGTTAATGGGTAAAAAAATATAATTAGATAGAAGAAATAAGTTCTAGGTTCAATAGCACGGTAGAGTGACTATAGTTGACAGTAATTTATATTTTAAAATAGCTAGAAAAGAAGATTTGGAATGTTCTCAACACAAAGAAATTATGAATGTTTGTGGTGATAGGTATCCTGATTACCCTGATTTGATCATTATGCCTTACAATGCATGTATCAAAATATCACATATACCCCCATAAATATGTACAATTATTATGTATCAACAAAAAAATTAAAAATAAGTTTTCAAAAAGCCAGGCATAGAAAGATAAATACCCCATGAATTCACTTATATGTGGAATTTAAAACAATCAAACTCAGAAACAAAGAGTAGAATGCTGGTTACCAGATAGAGGCTAGGGATTGGTGGGAATGAGGAAATATTGGCAAAAGGGTACAAAGTTTTAGTTAGACAGGAGAAATATGTTTTTTGAGATTTACTGAACAGCATGGTGACTATTGATAATAATGTATCATATATTGCAAAATTGCAAATTCAGTAAATTTCAAAAGTTTATACTGCAAAAATGATACGTTTTGAGGTGATGGGTATGTTAGCTTGATTTAATCATAGCACATTGTATACATATAACATAATATCACTTTCTACCTCATAAGTATATACTATTATAATTTGTCAATTTACAATAAAAAAAAAATCATGGTCTCTGCCACAATGATGTCTACCTTCCTAAATCTCTTTCTGTGCATAAATATATGTATATATGTGTATAATTTTTAAAATTTTTATTGTTTAGCCTGGAAACACATTATATACACTGTTCAACCACTTTTTTATTTTGTTTTTCATTTTGATAGGTACATCTTATGACTACATTTTAATTTATTGATAGCATAAGTTTATGGTACAAGGGCATATCACAAATTATTTATATTTCTTCTTGAGTATTTACGTTACTTTCAAATTTCAGTATTTCAAGTAGCTCAGACCAATAGAATTATCTAAAAATTCTTAGGGGACAAAGCAAAAAAAAATCTGAAAATTTCTGAAAACAGACAAAAATTATTGAAGATGCATAAAGATTAGTAAATTGCTAAATGGGGATCAGTATGGAAGTTAGTTACTGGGAAAATGTTTTGACCACTTTGTCATTTTGACTAATGACCATTTTTATTAATTATTTTTAATCAAATCATGTGGAGCTAATTTTATTTATAATTGTTGCTGGGTGGAAAAAATACAATGTTTTTACATGTTAATATTTTATAGTTTTTAAAAATGAACACATACCATAGAAGAAAAATAATTTTGTACATCTTTACTACTAACTTACCGTTTTTTCTGCAACTCTCAATACAATCTTTTTTTTAAAAAACATTTTCTCTCAAACTAGAATCCCATTTGTATCTTCATATTTTGTTATAGCTAAGGTAGCCTGGGCTGAGCTAAAGATTGGAGATTGGCTGAGAGATTGGAGAAGTTGATTATATGGGGCCTGTGCTCTCCTCATGCTCCCCCTCGAGTATTTTTTTAAGTGATAGCCACAGTGTTTTTTTTCTTTTCTTATTTTGATGATAAAACACCCAAAGTCAATTTACCTGAAAGTTTATATTCTGATTTAGTCCATCTTGTGTATATTATTTTCATAACATTTATTTTCAAAATATTATTAATGTATTTTTAATTTCTTTTTGACTCAGTTTTTATTGAGGAGAATATTCATCTGCTTCTTAATATTGGGCCCTTCTTTTCAACTTCAGCTTAATAATTTTGGTTTTATATGATTTATCATGTGTTCTCTTTTCAACATTCATTATTTTGTGATCAACTATACGATATAATTAACATTAAAATAATCAATTTATATCTATCAAAAAAAGAGTAAGTGCAGATTGACTATATTATTACAGCACGGAAATAGCCTCACTAAATTAAAATCTTTGTTAATTAGAAAAAACAATTCTCTGAACATGTGAAAGTTATTGGGCTTTTACCAGTCATTTGCAGAAAGCAAGCCACTACTTACATAAACAGGTATTTTCCCCTATAATTGATTCCACTATTGTTCTATTAATATTTTTAGTGCAAGGTCATTTTGCAACTGTACGATTAACTAAGTTCATCAAGGTGTTTAAGAGCTTGGGGTTTGCCTGTCATCCAACCTTTGCCATTTGTCTTTGTGACCTTGGAAAAGTTGCTTGACCTCTCTAAGAGTCAATACATTTTTATCCGTAATATTGAGATAATGGTAGCACCCACACCCACGAGCATAGTCTAATGATGATATCTAAAATAGTAAGCCTGGGTGAGCTGGGCCTTTAGTGTGTAAGGTGCTGAGCAGAGTGTAAACATGATGTCCTCTGACTCTCTTCTTCATGGCCTCGTGTTGTAAATATGCTTACTATAAAAATTAATTCAAACCTATTCTCTTTGGGTTAAAACTGATTTTTGAAAGAAATCAGATAGCAATCAAAACATAAACTTTGGAATGGAGAATGTATATTTCTTTGTGGATATTTTTAAAGAAAGTTCAGAATCATTTTAATATTCCAATAGAATCACTCCAAATCAAGTGATTGCAAATAGATTGACAATTGAGAGATAGTTTCAAAATACAGATATGAATTTCTTGCATTAAATCTCTATGCCAATGAAAGTATTTATAGATTTGAAAATTACTAGTGAGACTTTTTTCCCAAATTTTAACATAATTTTCTAAAAAGTTAATATTGTTACATATTGCAAATAATATGCATTTATTATAATGTTTTGTGTGTTTAATTAGGATTAATAATATTGAAGTGATTCGTTGAGAATTCAGACCCTGGAACCAACATTTACTGGTTTAAAGCCCCTGATTCCTTGTTTGTAAAATGGGCATAACAGAATGGTTAATGCATTAGTATAGCTAATATATATAAAGTGCTTGGAACAATGGAACAATACCTAGTAAATGGTAATGCATGTTAATTGTAATCCATTCTTCTCATTGTTGATAAATCCAAGACTTCTGCCTTCCATCACTTACATCATAATATAATTAGGTGGTGAATAATATTTGTACAGAATAGTCTTTTAAAATACTTCTACAAATTTTATTCTATTTAATACTCTATGACTGATATGATTACCATCCCATTTCTCAAATAAGGAGAAAATAGGCTCAGAAAGGTTTAGTGACCTGCTCAACATCACAAAACAATTACATTGTAAAAGTAGTTCATTAAAATATGCTGTTACTCCTTTTAGTCAACTCACAATTGAAGAAAAACTCCTGTGAACTCCTTCTATTTATTTTCCTTGTGGCTAGAATATGTTTCATGCAAGTGATGCAGGATTTGTTCACTGAAGCATCTTTTGGGCCCTGATTAATTCCACAGAGTGGGAATCTTGACTTCTTGTCAGTTCCTGAGACTCATTCCCAACAACTGTGTAAATTGCAATAATATTAGTGTTTGGGATTCATAAATTCCTTTTTAGTGAATATATTTTGTCAAATCTCTGATCCTTTCTATTCACTTATCAGGTAGATTTCCTCAACTGACAAATAACAAATATGCAAGGTATTTTATGCATTTTCAAAAGTTTCTAGAGAGAACTAAATGTTCACAATATTACTCAGTTAAGAACACAGAGACCATGTAATTGTTTTAAAAATAGCATTTGGAGAAATATGAAAGGATTATAAGATTTGTTATCTCCACATAAAAATCATTTGTCATGATTCTCTGAAAGAGTTTAGATCAAAACAAAACAATGTTTTTATTTTGTTTTTCTATATTTTTATTAGGCCTAAGCGTATGTCTCTAAAACAAACTTTTTCCAAATTAACATTTTGTAATTCTAGTTTTCTCAGATATTCATATTATATTTTAACCACATTAAATATTATGTTCTCAACTGATAGCAGAAATTCAAATCTAACTGTAATACTGTTTGCCCTCCTCTCCTAATTTTAGATCTTGTTTGCCTAAGTTTATACAGAAGTCAGTATATTCCACAAGTCATATGGTGAACCAATGCCTGAATGTGATGACGTAGTGTGTGCTTAAAGAATCTGCATTCCTACCTTCCTAATGAAAGCATTCCTCCAGGCTTCAGTGTGTACTGTACAACTCTTAGAGTGACACAGTACCCTTGGCTTAAATCCCAAAGGAGGTATTTGAGGTTATCCATCCACTGCACAGCTTCATTGGCTTTAACCAAATAACCTCAAAGCATTTAGGATGCCATGTATTAGAAATAAATGGTGTTTTAAAAAGTGATAGTTAGCTATATAGACGGGTGAGTGGGAGGATGGATGGATTGATAAAGAGAAAGCTATCACAAATTTGGTTCATATTTTAGTTTTTCTGTGAAATCTTTCTATTTACATGAGAATTTTAGGGAAGACCACTGGCAACAGATAATATTGATGTGCCAGCTGCTTTGTTATTCTGTTAATATTTGTATTGCACTATTTTGCTAAAGGCATGAATACACTGAACTCTTTGGTGAACAGTTTACGCTGTGTCACCACAAAGTAGGCTATTTAGTGAGAGGAAAAAAATCAGCTGAAGCTTACAAAATAATTTAGCATCTTTATTAGGTTTTGCTACCACCCTTTCATTACATAACTGTTTTCATTTATGGAAAGGATTATCATATTAGATATGGAGTTGATTTTATTACCTTTATCTATTTAAGTTCCAGTCTCCTCTTTTACTTTTCTCCTCATGGGAACTCAGTGAACAGATTTGCTGGTATATAAACCCCAGTGGAGATGCCCTATTTATTCAGCGTTGCTTGAATCTTTTGTGTCCAAAGGGTTTCATCTAGTTCTATTGCTCCACTGTGATATTTTAATATTTTTAGAGTAGAGATATAGATAGCTCAAGGCACAAGGATACTCAAACATAAGTAATAATTTGCATGATCAAAGCTGCTTTAATATGGTTCTCCCATTAACTGGGGAAATAAGTCAGATTTGGGGATTATAGAAATTTTCTTCCAATCTTGTAAAAGACATTCTGCAAGTGTAAATGTCAACTTTAGGAACACTGGCTCAGTTTAACTACAAACTTTCACATTTGTGATTGAAATACATTATGTGAAGTGAGATTTAAAGTGAATAATAGGTGCTTCCTTGGTAATATTCTTTTTTTAATTGAGGCATTTATACTTGCCAGATTTAAACTATATTCTTAGTTATTCACACAGCAGTTAAAAATGATTTCTAATAAATCAGTGGTCCTCAAAGTATGTCCCTGGACTAGTAGCATCAGCTTCACCTGGAAACTTACTATTAATAGAAATGCAAATTCCGGGGACCCAACTCAGACCTCCTGAATCAGAAACTCTGTGGTTGGGGCCCAGCAGTCTGGTGTTTGTTTTTTTTTTTTTTTTTTGGAAACTCTCTAATTAACTCCAGTACAGCTAAAGTTTCAGAACCACTCTAATAAATCATGCCAAAGAAAAATTGGGTGTGATACCGGAAGTGACTAAGTTGCCTAAACATACTGGCCAATTCCACAGAATACTTGCCAGACCTCACCATCAGATAATTTCATTTAAGGTGTACCATGACAGAAGCAACACATAGAATAGGCATTCAAAAATGCTTGTTGAATGAATTAATTAATTTTATGCAGACCAAGTTCATGTAGGCTTTATAGTGGCAGAATAAATTCATGATTTTTAAATGATCTAATATACTGCGTATTTGAATGATGTTATCTATGCGTAAGTGAATTTTTAAATATCACACATTTTCTCTTAAAATGGCAATAAATATAAGTGTATCTGTGAGCTCTAGGTGTATATGTGGGTACTTCTAAAGGAAGCATAAAATATCTACAACGCATAAAGTATGAAAAATACAATTAAATTGCAGCGACTGATCTAGATTTGAACTTGGTTGTCACAAGTTGTAAGCCATTGCTATACTTTATTAGCTATCCCAGAAGAATACTTAACTTCATATATTTAATGGAGTAATTGTAAAGACCCATTATACTTAGAAGCAAGTTCTAAATTTTAACACATGAATGCTAGTTCTGTGGGCCATTAAAATACCACCTTACCTTTTAAAAAAAATATTAACAGAGTTATTGAGGAAAAATTGCACATATATAATGTACACAACTTGGTAAGTTTTTACATATGTGTACACTAGTGAAACCATCAATCACTACAATCTAGATAATGAGTAAATCTTTCAACCCGCATTTTTTCCTGTCCAAAAGATTGCTTTGTAGTCTCTCACTCCTACCCCTCTCTACCTGATCTAGTACCCAGGAAACTAATGTTTTGTTTTCAGCTATTATACATGAATTTGCATATCCTCAAAATTTATGTACATAGAGTGAAGCAGTATGTGTTATTTTTGGGGGGGTTAGGGACTCTGGGAGAGTCTGGCTTCTTTTACTCAACGTAATTATTTGTAGATTCATCCATGTTCTATCGCACGTAAATAGGTCATCCTTTTTTATTGTAAGTAATATTCCATCATATCCTATATCACAGGTTCTTCATTCATTGACTTGAACATTTGGGTTGTTTCCAGGTTTGGCTATTACAAATGAAACTATCTAGAATATTAGTGTGTAAATCTTTGTATGGACAGAGGTATTCCTTTCTCTTGGGTAATTATGATTTGAGTGCCTAGATCATGTGATAGGTGTATATAAGAAATTGACAAATTGTTTTCCAAAGTAGCTGTATGATTTCATATTCCAGGTATGGAAGTTCCTCCACATCATCACCAACACTTGATGTAGTTATTCTTTTTAAGTTTAACTACTTTACTAGGTAGGTAGCTGTATCACTTTATGGTCTTAATTTGCCTTTCCTTAATGTCTAATGATATAGACCATCTTTTCATATGCTTATTTGCCTTCTGTATATCTTTCTGATGACCATCTGTTCAAATATTTTGACCATTTTAAAAATTGTGTTGTTTGCTTTCTTATTATGGAATTCAGAATTTTGCATATGTATTTTGGATACAAGTCCTTGATTAGATATACACTTTGACAATATTTTGTTTCGGTCTGTGGCTTGTGTTTCTATCCACTAGAGTCTTGGGAAGAGCAGAAATTTTAATTTTGATGAAGATCAATTTATTATTGTATTAGTGTTTCCTTTTATGGACTTTGCTTTTCGTTTCATATATCTAAGAAATATTTTCCTAACCCAAGGTCATAAAAGTTTCCTCCTATGTTTTCTTCTAGATGTTTTATAGTTTTAGGTTTTACATTAAGGTATATAATCTATTTTTATTTTACTTTTATATATTATGTGAGGTTTAGATTGAAATCAGTTTTTTTTCCATCTCTCCCTTCCTTCTGCCCTGTCTCCCTCCCTTCCTTTTCTTTCTTTCCTTCTCCTCTTTCTTTTGCATGTGCCTATCAAACGTTTCCAAAACCTTTTTTTTTTTTTGAAAAGTCTATTTCTCCACTAGTTAGACTTTAAACTTTAGTTGAAAAAGCAGTTGTCCCTATGTGTGTAGATCTATACCTGTACTCTATTGTGTCCTACTGATTCATTTGTCTATAGATTTATAATAAGCTTCAAAATAAGTAGTGTTAGTTCTACAATTCTGTTCTTCTTTTTCAGTACTTTATTCCAATTGATTGAAATTTTCATATGAATTTTAGAATCCATTTGTTAATTTTTGTAAAACAAACGCCTGCTGGGGTTTTGATTGAAATTACACTGAATCTATTGATGAATTAAGATGCTTTAGATTTGGGGAAAATTGACACCTTAACAATGTTGAGTCTTCTGCTTCTTGAACATGGCATAACTCTCCGTTTATTTAAGCATTCTTTAATTTTCCTTAGAAATATTTTGTAGTTATCTATATATTTTGTCATAATTACTCCTAAGTATTTCATGTTTTTGGATGCTATTGTAAACAATATTTTTATTTCAATTTTCCATTGTTCATTGCCACTATAGAAAAATAATTTTTTGTAGATTGATCTTATACACTATAACCTTGTGAAACTCTCCTTTTAGTAGCTTTTTTATAGATTACATTGAATTTTCTACATAGCTGTACATGTCATCTGTGAATAAAGACAGTTTCACTACTTCTTTTCTAATCCGAATGGCTTTTGTTTCTTTTCCTTGCCTGATTTTACTGGCTAGAACGTGTAGTGCAATGTTGATTAGAAGTGATAAAACCAGACATCCTCATATAATCTCTCTTATCCCATGAAGTATATAATATTAGGTGTAGAATTTTAGAAGATACCCTTCAAAAAACCAAGAAATTTTCCTTTAATTCCTTTTCTGGTGAGCACTTTTTTTTAAATAGGAAAAGATACTGGATTTTCTCAAATGTTTCTTCAACATCTTGAGGAGATGATCAATGATTATATATTTTCTCTTTGTTAGATTGTTAATATAGTGAATTACAATTTTCAAATGTTAAAACAATCTTTAATTTCTGGAATAAACAGCCCTTGTTCATACTTTTTATATATTGTTGGTTTCTATCAATTAAATTTTTGTTTAGAATTTTTGAATTTATGTTCATGAGGGATATTGAGCTGTAGTTTTCTTTTAATATTTATGGTTCCACAGTAATGCTTGCCTGTTTGAATAAGCTGGGAATCATTTTCCCTACTTTAACTTTTTGGAAATTCGTGTTATTTCTTCTTTAAATGTTTGATAGAACTCACCATTGAAGCCATATTAGACTTGTAGTTTTATTTGTGAGAAAATGTTTAACGAAAAATATAAGTTATTTAATTCATATAGGACTCTACAAATGATCAATTTCTTCCTATTGAAAGTTAATGGTTTGTTTTTTTTTAAGAAATGTATCCATTTCTTCTGTGTTGTCAAACTTACAGAAACAGTCTTATTTATGATATTCTCTTATTTTTCTTTGAATATCTCTAGAATCTATAGGATGTCACTTTTCCATTCCTGTTATTGGTACTTTGTATATTTTCTTTACTTTTTTTAAACCAATTTTTCTGAAAATTGATCAATTTTATTGATCTTCTCTAACCACCTTTTGTTTCATTGATTTTAGTCTATCATTATTATTTGTTCTCTATTTCATTTGTTTTTACTCTAAATTTTTCTCTGCTGCTTGCGTTAGATTTAATTTGTTCTTTTTTCGGTTTCTTAAGTTGAGGTCTGAGCTCACTAATTTGAGACTTTTCTGTTTTATTATAACCATGTAGTGCCATCACTTCTCCTTATGGATTGCTTTGGAGAGAACCCACAAATTCTGATTTACCGAGTTTTGATTTTCCTTCAGTCTAAAATATTTTCTTATTTCTCTTTTGATTATGTTTTGACCAATATGTCATTTAGAAAAATTTTATATGCTTTTCAAATATTGGGGAATAATTAAGTTTTTTATTACTGTTACTCAATTTAATTCTATTGTAGTTACAGAATATAATTTGAATGACTCAAATCATTTTAAATTTAGTGAGACTTGTTTAATGGTGTAAATATGGACTAGTTGAATAAATGTTCCAGCCACACTTGGAAAGCATGAGTATGTACTGTGCTTGGATAGAGTGTTCCAAAAACATCAATAAGATCAAAGTAATTGATAGTGTTGTTCAAGTCTCCTACGATCTTACTGATTTTCTACACTGTTAGTATTTTTGTTCAAACAATCATCTTTTAAAGTAATTTAAATAATAAAAATATTATATATTTTTCTATATGGTTACCAATTCTAGTATTCATCAACCCTTTACATAGACCTGTATTTCCCTCTATTTTTTTTTTCTTTTCTCTGAAGGTTATCCTTTATAGTTCTTATAGTAAAGATCTATTATTGATGGATATATTCCGCTTTTACGCATCTGAAATGATTTAATTTCACCTGCATTTTTAAGAGCTGTTTCACTTTTTATAGAACTCTAGGTTGACAGTTTTGTTTCTTTTAATACTTTAAAATCTTGATTCAGTCTTCTCATTTGCATTGTTTCTGATGAGAAATATGCTATTTTCCTCATTATTTGTTTCAACATGTCTTTATTTTATGGCTGCTTTTAAAATTTTCTCTTTTTCACTCGTTCAAGTAATTCAATTATGTCGTCCCTTGGTGTAGTTTTTTTCATGTTTCAGGTGCTTGGTGAGCAACGACTTGCATCTTTCGCTTTATGGTTTTCAAAGATTTGCAAAATTTCCAGCCATATTATCATCACAATTTTTTCTGTCTATTTTGAGTACTTAAATTACATAAACATTTGGGCACTTTAACTTGTCCCACTTTTTATTTAAAATTTTTTTTTTCTGGCTGTGTTTCATTGCTCTGTCTTCAAGTTTGCTCTGCAGTGTTTAATCTGTTTCTCATCCTATCTAGTATTATATATCCAAGATATTTTTCCTTTATCTTTAGAAGTTATTTGGGTCTTTAAAAATTCTTCTTTTTATCTCTAATTTTTTTTAACATATGGAATACAATATGATGACTCTTCATATCTTGATCTATTGATTGGATCATCTATATGAGTTTTGAGTCATTTCCTTTGATTGATAATTCTCTTCATAATGTATCATGCTTTCTTTCTTCTTTGCATTCTTGGTAATTTTTTATTGGATACTAGATTATAAATTTAAACTTCTTGGGTACTGGATATTTTTGTATTGCTATAAATACCATCTACCATTTCTCTGAACTAGAGCTAAGCTACTTACAGATGGTTTGATTCTGTCAGATCTTGCTTTAATGACATGTTAGGTAGTTTCAGAGCAATGCTTAGTCAAGGCCTATTTATTATGTTATTAAGTAAGAAATGTCCAGTTGCCTTAATTATTAAGTTTGACAGTTGACATCTCTGACACTTCACTTTGACATTTCTTGTTTTATGTTTATTGTGAAGCTACATCCTCAGTCTTTCAGACGAGATGGGCGCCTTCAGGGTGGTGTGGCCATAGACCATCCTCAGTCTTTCAAACACACATTTTGGCTTGTGATTATCTTTCACATTTTTTAGAGCAATTTTTGTGAAATGATACATAAATAAAAAATTCATATTATTTTCAAATATGAGTTTTGTTGTGGAAACAATGCTGTGCAGACAGCTCAGAACATTAACGAAGTGTTTGAGAAGGATGTGGCTAATGAAGGCACAGTACGTCGATGGTTTGAGAAGTTCTGTTCTAGTGATTTTAATCTTGAAAATGAGCCATGTGGGCGACCTCAGACCAAGGTGGATAATGATGAGCTGAAAGCTATGGTGGAAGTGAATCCATCCTATGTGTGAATTAGCAGCAAGGTTTGACATTACTATACAATATTGGACCATTTGAAACAAATGGGCAGGGTAAACAAGCTGGATAGATGGGTTCCATATGAATTAAACAAGTGTCAGCAGAGAAATTGTCTCAAAGCTTGCCTTCCTTTTCTGTCACAACATCAAGGTGCACCATTTCTACACGATATTATTATGTGTGATGAAAAATGGATTCTCTTTGACAATTTCAAGTATTCAGCACAATGGTTGGATAAAGATGAAGTGCTGAAACACAGTCCAAAACTGAATATTCATCAAAAAAAAGCTAATGGTGTTTGTTTGGTGGTCCAGCGCTGGTATTATCCACCACAGCTTCATGAAACCTAGTCAATCGATTACAGCATGTGTCTATTGCAACCAGTTGGACAGAATGATGAGGATGCTTGCGATGAACCAGCCCAGATTAGTCAATAGAGACAAGCCAAATCCTCTTGCAAGACAATGCTCAACCACATGTCGTACAAACAACGCTGCTCAAACTACAGAGGCTGAATTTGGAAACTCTGTCATTCATCGTATTCATCAGACCTTGCACCAACTGACTGCTGCTTCTTCCAGGCTTTGGATCACTTCTTGCAAGGAAAGATATTCAATTCTCAACAAGCTGTGGAAAATGCCTTTGGCAATTTCATCTCTACTAATTCTCCAGGCTTCTTGGCTTCTGACATAAACAAGCTACCAGTAAGATAGCAAAACTGTGTCACAGCTCTCGTGGATACCATATTCAGTGCTCGTGAATTTTTTGTTTTTCCAAACTGACTCATGGGAACAAGCTCTATTCCCAGCCTTATGTGAGTACCAGGCCTTGTTTCCTTTAATTCTTTCAAGTGATTCTTTTACTTACTTCAAGTTATTTCCTCACATTCATGTTAGTCACTATTATGTTGATTACTTGAGGGGAACTCTGCAGATCTTTGGTGTTCTGTTTTGGTACAGCCCTTTCTTCTTCAATACTCAAGTAAATTTTGGCTGCATTGGTCTCTTTGAATTCTTACTTTTATCTCCTAAACTCAGAGAGTGAATTTCTGCCTGAGAACCCTTCACCTATCCTATTGCCTAAAAGCTGTCTAGCAGTAAACTAGAATAGACTTGGGCTTCACCTCATTTTATTCCTTCCTGTCTCTCAGGCAACTGTTCTTCATTACCTGATAAGTACTATCTTGAAAAGTTTTTTTTTTTTTTCCTTCATATAGTTTTTCTGATTTATTTTTGGTTGTTTCAGGCAGGAGGGCAAATACAATCACATTTTTTTCATCTTACCTGGAAGCTGAAAAAACACCTGTCTTGAACTGATTTTTCAGTGGCCTTTACCCTCTAACATTATTTTGTTCAGTATGTAAGAGAACTTGTATCTGAGACACCAAAACATATATATCATTTTCATGTTTCCATTTATACAACTATTTTTAGTGTCTCTTACGTTATTCAATGGCTCAACACTATCCCAGTGTTACTAGTTGAAGTTGGCTTCAAGTGGCATAACTCAGAATTACATTTCTTTCGACCATAGGCAGTGAGGAGTTTCATTTTTACTTGTAGAAAAACAAAATATTGGTCTATTTCTGTGCACAACCTGATTAAATTATTCTGGAAAAGGTTAAAAACATTACTTAGAAAAATTTGGTACAATTGAGTAAATATTGTTTTGTACTTATCTATGCCATTGTGCTTGGTAATGATTCTATCAACTGACATCCTTAGATTTTTTTTTAATTATTATTTCTAGTGGTTACTAATTATTTTGGAAATGTTTGAGTCAATACAATCAATATGTATTTATTTTTAAAAATTATTTATTTAATAATATAATTTATAAAAATAAAAATTAAATATACATAATACATTAATGACTCAATTATAATTAACATTTAAATATTACAATAAGTTTTTGAAAAATCCTTTAGTATATTCAAAGTTTGTGGGTTTATTAATTCATAAGATTAAAGTATTCTGCATTTTCAAGATCATTAAATAATTACTGTTAAAATATAGTTCATTACTCTTATTTTATAAACATAATTGGAAAAACAAAGGTAGATAAAAAATTTGATTTAGTCATCCTAATTAAAGAATGTTGCTGAGTATCTGAAACAATGACTTAACTAGTGCATTTGCTTACATTTTAAGTCTTGTAGACTCTGGGAAAAAGTTCCATTAAAATGAGTAAACTTCATGGTAGAGTTGTAACAGTTGTTTGTTATCTTTTAAAGTTTGAGAAGGCCATGTTATGTTACTATGATTGTTTCTTTGACTTTTTGAAGATGTGTGCAATAAAATAATGATGCAGAAACAAGACAAAATCCTGTGGTCTTTGCATTGAATTTTAGGTCCTTAAGAATAAATGTTAATATATGAGAATTAATATCTCTGCCATTACTATGTTCAAAATGGAATTCCTGATGTTCTTTCCATCCCCCAAATTCTTTTACTCTTGGATTTGCTCAGACCAAAACAACTTTCCTCGTTCTTTCATACCCCATACCCATCAGTTAGGAAAATCCTGCTAGCTCTACCTTTATTACATATCCAGAATCCTGCCATTCTTCCTTAGCTGACACTCCTGTCTGAGCTTCTGTCATCTCTTGCCAGTATTATTGGACTGACCTTCTTACTCATTCCCTTGCTTCCCTCCTCATACCCTTGCCTCTATTCACAACAAAGCATTCAAATGGTCTGTTAAAGTAAAATGTTCCTTACCCTTGGTGAAAACCTGTGGAGGTCCCCATTTCACTCCATCAAACTTAGGACCTTGTAGTTACTTAGAAAGCCCTAATGAATCTGTTTTAAACTCACCCCCGTCCTTTGAGGCCATTGCTGCTAATGGTGCTTGTTGACATCTTGTAGTATAACCTGAAATTGGTCATTGTTATCTGAGTAGAAAAAAGCATTTTAGGACAAGTTTATCATAGGTATAAATTTGGAAATTTTGATTATAGAAGCCTAGATTTTCATACCTAGCGTGTTTTATTTTTCTCTACATTATAAATAAATAAAACTATTTGAACATTTTAAACTCAAGGACATGTTATAAATTAACTATAGGCTTGTCTTGCTGTAAAAATGCCTTTAAAATTCATGCTCTTTCAGACGGTAGTGATAGATTTTTCTGCCTGTGAAACTATTGGATGACTGCTCTGAGTGGGAAGTTTTCATCCTCATCAATTGTTAGTCTTTGTAAAAAAATCTACAGCTGTGACACAGTAATGGTCATCTCTTTATTTAGGCTACAAATACAGGCATAACTCGGAGATATTGTGGGCTTGGTTCCAGACCACCACAATAAAATGAATATTGCAATACGGTGAATCACACAATTTTGTGGTTTTCCAATGCATATAAAAGTTATGTTTATAATACACTGTAGTCTATTAAGTATGCAATAGCATTATTTCTAAAAGAAGCAATGTACATATCTTAATTACAAAAAACTTTATTGATAAAAATGCTAATGAATATATGAGCCTTCAGCAATTTGTAATCTTTTTGCTGATGTAAGGACTTGCCCAGATGTTGATGGTTGCTGACTAGTCAAGGTGATGGTTGTTGAAGGTTGGAGTGGCTGTGGCAATTTCTTAAAAGAAGACAGCAATGAAATTTGCCACACTGATTGACTCTTTCTTTCAGGAAAGATTTCTTTGTAACTTATGATGATATCTGATGGCATTTTAGCCACAGGACTTCCTTCAAAATTGGAGCCAATCTTCTCAAAACTTGCTGCTGCTTTATCAGCTACGTTTATGTAATATTCTAAATCCTTTGTTGTCATTTCAACAATGTCGACAGCATCTTCATCAGGAGTAAATTCCATCTCAAGAAACCATTTTGTTCCCTCATAAGAAGCAACTCCCCATCCACTTAAGTTTTATCATGAGATTGCAGCAATTCAGTCACATCTTTAGAATCCATGTTTATTCTAGTTCTTTTGCTATTTCTATGACATCTGCAGGTACTTCCTCCACTGAAGTCTTGAACTTTTCAAAGGAGCTGGAATTAACTTTCTCCAAACTGCTATTAATGTTGATATTTTGACCTCTTACTGTGAATCACAAATATTCTTAATGGCATCTAAAATAGTGAATCCTTTCCAGAAGGTTTTCAGTTTACTTTGTCCAGATCCATTTGGGAATCACTGTGGCACCTGTGGCCTTATGGAATGTATTTCTTAAGTAATAATACTTGAAAGTGGAAATCATTCCTTGAAGCATGGGCTGAAGAATCGATATTGTGTTAGCAGGCATGAACACAATATTAATCTCCTTATATAACTCCATCAGAGCTCTTGAGTGACTAGGCTCATTGCCAGTGAGCAGTGGCCTTGAGTCACAAATAAAACTCAGCAGGAGGCAGGCCATAGCAACATGGTCCTTGGGCATACCCTTGTGCTGCTGTGCTCTCGGCAGCTATGGCCTTCATTTATGAACCAGCATCACAGTGGCCATGGCATTGCTGCCTCATTTCTCCTTCAACCCTAGGAGCACAGTGTGGAGAGAGACATTGTTTGCTTGAGGGAAGGAGATGTAGTAGACACTATATGTTGCCTTGGAACCCAGTGCTCTACCTGCAGCAGGACACCCAGGTTTGGGCAAAGTCCCACTGTGCCTGGTTTTACTGTAACGTCACCAAACAGACAAAATAAGGTGCTGGAGACCAAACCTAAGGCAATGGAGACATGTGATTTCTTAGAAAATCTCAAATAGCTGTTTAAGGAAACACAATGAACTTCAAGGAAATACAGAAAAACAATTTAGTACTTTATCAGAAAAATTTAACAGAAAGATTGAAATAATTTCTTAAAATATCAAACAGAAATCCTGGAGCTTAAAAATACAACGAACTAATTGAAAAATGCAGTAGAGTGTACCTAAAGTAGAATAGATCAATTAGAAAAAAGAATTAATGAACTCAAAAGAGGCTTTTTGAAAATGCACAGTCAGAGGAGATAAAGAAAAAAGAATATAAAGGAACAAAGAAAGCCTACAAGAACTATGGGACAGCATCAACAGAGCAAATATTCATGTTATTGGCATTAAAGTGGGACTTTAGAATGTCAAAGGGGTAGAAAACTTAGTCAAAGAAATAATTAACAGAGAAGTTCCCCAAACCAGAGAAAGATACAGATATCCAAGCATAGGGAGGTCAAAGGCCACCAATTAGATTTAGATCAAATAAGTGTACCCCAAGACATATCATAATTAATCTCTCAAAGGTCAAAGACAAAAAGAGGATTCTGAAAGCATGTAGAGAGAAAAAGCAAATAATAAATAAGAGAGTTCCAGTTTGCTTGGCAGCAGAATTTTTAGCAGGAACCTTGCAAGCCAGGAGGGAGTATGGTGGTATATTCAATGTACTGAAGAATTGTAAACAGAAAACACTGTACCCATAAAAGCTATCCTTTAGAAACAAGGGAGAAATAAAGTCTTTCCCAGACAAACAAAAGCTAAGAGAATTTATCACCACCAGACCTGTCTTACAAAAAATGCTAAGGAGAGTTCACCAAACTGAAAGAAAAAGATGCTAACTTATAGCAAGAAAACATCAGAAGGTATAAAATTCACTGGTAAGAATGAGTATACAGATAAAATCAGAATACTCTAATACTGTGGATATTGCACATAAACCACTTATATCTTTAGCATGAAAACTAAAAGACAAAATTTTTAAAAATAATAACTATAATTAATTTGTCAAAGGATAAGCAATATGAAAATATGTATAGTGGGGCATCAAAAATTCCACATGTGAAAGGGAATGGAGTTATAGTGTAGAGTGTTTTTGTTTCATTTCCTATCTTTGTGATCAAAGTTAAGTTTCTATCAGCCTAAATTAACTTGTTATAGATACAAGATTTTATTGGAAGCCTCATGGTAACCACAAAACAAAAAGCTCTAATAAATATACCAAAAATAAAAAGCAAGAAATAAAAAAATACTACTAGAGAAAATCACCTATTCACAAAGGAAGAAAGAAAAAAGGAAACTACAAACAAATCTAGAACATAAATAGCAAAATAGCAGCAGTAAGAACTTACTTAGGAATGATTACCTTAAACATTAAATGGGTTAAATTCTCTAATTAAAAAACATGGAGTGACTGAATGGATTATAAAACAAGATCCAACTATGTTCTACTTACAAGAAACTCACTTCACCTGGAAGGAAACACATAAACTAAAAGTGAAGGGATGAAAAACGATATTCCTGTAAGTGGAAATTAAAAGAGAGCAGGAGTAGCTATTCTTATATCAGATAAAATATACATTAAATAAAAAGCTTTAAAGAGATAAGGAAGGTCATGATATAATGATAAAGGGGTCAACTCACTAAGAAGAAATAATAATTGTAAATATATGTGTACCCAAGTTTGGAGCACCTAAATATATAAATCAAATATTAATAGACCTAAAGAGAGAGATAGACTCAAATACAATAATAGTGTGGCTCTTTAATAGCTCACCTTCATTAATGAACAGATCATCCAGACAGAAAATCAACAAGGAAATGGAGTTAAAATATGCCTTAGACCAAATTAACCTGACAAATATCTATAAAGCATTCTACTCAACAGCTACAGAATACACATTCTTCTCACCAGCACATATGATATTCTCCAGGATAGATCATATGGTAGGCCACAAGAAAAGTATTAAGACATTTGTGAAAATGAAGTTATATCAAGTATGTATTCTGACCACAATGCAATGAAACTAGAAATAAATAACAAGAAGAACTTAAGAAAATGTACAAATACATGGAAATTAAAAAGCATGTTTCTGAACATCCACTGGGTCAATGAAGAAATTAAGGAGAAAATTAAATAATTTGTTAAGATAAGTGAAAATGGAAACATAGCATACCAAAATCTATGGGATACAGCAAAAGCTAAAAGAGAGGTTTCTAGTAATTAATGTCTTAATTACAAACATAGAAAGATCTCAACAATTTAATGGTGCAACTCAAGAAACTAGGAAAACAAGAAAAAGCTAAACCCAAGTAAGTGGAAGGAAATAAATAATAAAGATTAGAGGAGAAATAAATGAAGTAGAGACTAAAAAATTATAAAAATTCAACGAATTATTTTTTTGGGAAGATAAACAAAATTGACTAAGCTTTAGCTAGGCTAAGAAGAAAAAAAAAAGAGAAGACTCAAAATCAGAGATGAAAAAGAATCACTACATCTGACACCACAGAAATACAAAGAATCACTTAGAGACTACACTTAGTGAACAGCTGTGTACCAACAAATTGTAAAACCTGGAAGAAATGGATAGATTCTGAGACACATACAACTCACCAAGATTGAATCATGAAGAAATAGAAAACCTGAAGACATCAATAACCAGTAAAAAATTGAATCTGTAATAGAAAGTCTTTCATTTAAAAAAAACCCAGGATCAGATGGCTTAACTGCTAAATTCTACCAAATATTTAAAGAAGAACTAATACCAATTTTTCACAAATTATTCCAAAAAATAGTAAGAGAGGGAATTTTTAAAACTCATTCTATGAGGCCAGCTTTACCCTAATTATAAAACTAAACAAGGACCAAAATTCAAGAAAACTACAGGCCAGTATCCATGATAAACACAGATGCAAAAATCCCTAACAGAATACTATCAACCAAATCCAATAGCACATCAAAAATATTATTCACTTGGATCAAGTGGAATTCATCTCAGGTATGCAAGAGTGGTTCAATGTATGCAAATCAATTAATGTGATACATCACATCAACAGAAAGAAGGACATAATCCATATTATCATCTCAGCAGATGCAGAAAAAGTACTTGATAAAATTTAACATCTTTTCATGATAAAAATTTTCAAAAAATTAGTTATAGAAGGAATATACCTTAACATCATAAAGGCCATAAATAACAAACCCACAACTAACATCATAGTGAGTGGTGAAATGCTGAAAGCTTTCTTTCTAAAGTCAGGAAAAAGACAAGGATGCTCACTTTTACTAGCTTTACTCAAGGTAGTACTAGAAGTCCTAGCCAGAGCAATCAGGAAAGAAAAACAATGCAAGGCATCCACTGGAAAAGAGAAAGTTAGATTGTTTCCAGATGACATGATCTCATGCAGCCACATGTCACTTAATGATGGGAATACTTTCTGAGAAATAAATTGTTAGGTAATTTATTTGTTGTGAAAACATCATAAAATATACCTATGCAAACCTAGATGGTATAGTCTTCTACATACATAGGCTATATAGTATAGTCTATTGCTCCTTGGCTCCAAACCTGTACAACATGTTACTATACTGAATAATGTGGGCTAATGTAACACAATTGTAAATATTTTTGTATCTAAACCCATCTAAACATAGAAAAAGTATAGTAAACATACAATGTAAAAGATAAAAATGGTAAACCTGTATAAGGCAGCTTCATTATAATCTTATGGGTCCACCTTCATATATTCAGTCCTTCATTGATCAGAATGTTATTATGTGGCACATGACTATATATAGAAAACACGAAACACTCCACCAAAAAAATGATAAGAACTGATAAATGAATTCAGTAAAGTTGTAGGAAACAAAATATATACAAAAATCAATAGTGTTTCTATATGCCAATAACACATTATCTGAAAAAGTAATTTAAAAGCAATCCATTTTACAATAGATACAAAATAAATAAAATATGTAGGAAAAAATTTAACCAAGGAGGTGAACAGATCTCTACAGTGAAAGCTATAAAACATTGATGAAAGAAATTTAAGAAGACATAAAAATGCAGTGATATCCCATGTTCATGAATTGGAAGGATTAATATTGCTAAAATATCCATGCTACCCAAAGTTATCTTCAGATTCAATGAAATCCCCGTCAAAATACTAGTGAAATTTTTCACAGAAATAGAAAAACATTCAATAATTTGTATGGAACTACAAAAGACCCCGAATAGCCAAAGCAATCTCGAGCAAAAAGAACAAAGCTGGTGGCATCATGCTCTCTGACTGCAAAATACACGGCAAAGCTATGATAACCAAAACAGCATGGTGTTGGCATAAAAACAGACACATAAGCCAATGGAACAGAATAGAAAGCCCAGAAAGAGCCCATCCATCTCTATCCAACTGATTTCTAACAAAGATGCCAAGTACACATACTGGGGAAAGGAGACCTCTTTTATAGGTGATGCTGAGGAAATTGAATATCAACGTGCAGAAGAATGAAACTAGATCCTATCCCTCACAATATAGGAAAAATTAACTCAAAATGGATTAGAGACATAAATGTAAGACTCAAAACTACAAAACTGCTAAAAGAAGGCATAGAATAAAAGCTCCATGACATAGTTCCAGGCAATGATTTTTTGGATAAAAAAACTCAAAAACATGAGCAGCAAAAGCAAATGTTGACAAATACGATTACATCAAACCAAAAACTTCTGCACAGCAAAGGAAACAGTCAATAGAGCAAATAGAAAACCTACAGAATGAGAGACTATATTTGCAAACCATATATTTGATAAAGGGTTAATATCCAAAATGCATAAGAACCTCAAGCAACTCAACAACAAAAACATATGACCCAATTAAAAAAATAGGCAAATGATTTGAATAGACATTTCTCAAAAGAAGACATACAAATGACCAACAGATGTGTGAAAAAATGCTCTATATCACTAATCATCAAGGAAATGCAATTCAAAACTACAACGAGATGTCACCACACTCTGGTCAGAATGTCTACTCTCAAAAAATCAAAAGATATCAAGTATTGGTGAGTATAAAGAAAAGGGAACCCTGACATACTGCTGGTGGGAATGTAAATTAGGACAATCATTATGGAAAACAGTATGGAGCTTCCTGAAAAAAACTACAAATGGAACTGCCATATGCTCTAGCAATCCAACTATGGGGTTTATATACAAATGAAATGAAATCAGTATGTCCAAGAGATATCTAGACTCCAGTGTTTGTTGTAACGTTATTCACAGTAGACAAGATATGGGATAAACCTAAATGTTCATCAAGGGATGAATGGATAAAGAAAATATGATATATATGCACAGTGGAATACTATTCAGCCATAACAAAGAATGAAATGTTGTTACTTGCAGAAACATGAATGAAGCTAGAGGAAATTAAGTGGATTAAGCCAAGCACAGAAAGACAAATACCATGTGATCTCCCTCTTATGTGGAATCCAAAAAGTTGTTCTCAGAAGCAGAAAAAAAGAATAATGGTTACCAGAGCATAAGGAGTGGAGGGAAGAGGAAGGTATTGAAAGCTTGGTCAACATATACAAAGCCACAGTAAAATAGGCGGAATAAATTCTGGTGTTCTGTTGTATAGTAGGATAACCTGAGTTAATAATAAAATATTGTATATTTCAAAATAGCTAGAAGAGAGATTTTTTTGAGCGCTCTCATCACAAAGAAATAATAAATGTTTAAGGTGATGGATCTGCTCATTCCCTAATTTGATCATTTATACATGTGTGGAAACATCACATTGTACTCCACAAATATTTACAATTATTGTATATCAATCATAATAAAAAAGCTTATTTGGGGAAAATGGTATTTCTAGAGAATTTCCTGCAGTTTATCCATTCATGTAGAAACTCTTAAATTTACCCTTGGATTTGATAAAAACCATCTGAGACTAGTGTTTTGCATATTATTCTTTCTCTTGACTTTATCTTACTTTACCTAAAGTCGGGACAATTTCTCCTCTTTCTTATTTTTATCCTATTATTCTACATATATTGTTGAAAGTTGCTTTATGATTTTTTTTGAAAGAATTTGTGCCTAATTAACTAAATAAGAGGTGGAGGACCTTTTTGCCGAACGTTCACAGTTGAATAGGATGTACAAATATATAAACATATACTTACACGAAGTACTATAAAATGACTTATCCTACCATTGATTTCCAAATATGAAGTAAATCAGTAATATAAAACTCCCTAAATCTTGCTATCAGGCCCTTGAAAATTAACCTACCTCTGGTGGTTTTATGTAAGTTAATACCTCTGTGAAAGCTAGAGGGAAGATTGTGAATGTTCCTTATTTTATCCTTATCCAAGATTCATATGCCTTACAGAATAATTGCTAATTGATCCTAAAAGTAGAATTTCTTTTTCTGCAATGAAAATTAATTGATTACCTTGCCCTTTCATCGTTCAATGCCTTTTGCACCTTGCCTATATATTAGAGTTAGAGAAGAATGACGAAAATAAAGGTTATTTATAAATTCATATATATTCCAGGGGAAAAATGTTTTAGGAAAACATATAATATGAGAGGCAGAATTACAATGAAATTTTATTTTTGCTAGAGTCAAGTAGGCAATTATGATTAGCATGAAATATCTTTTTTGCCCGTAGGTAGAGGCCAGAGGGGAAATAAAATAACTTATACATTCCTTTCTTACCATTCCAGCTTTATGAGAAACTTTTTTTATAATCTGGTAAAATCATTCTTTGTATCATTTTGACTCAATCATTCCCATACTTTCTGATGTCAATGAAAGTTAGGAGAAAGCATTTGAAGCTGATTACCTATTTGGAGATTTTATTTCATTAAAGATATTATCTATTTCTAGGTATTTCCATTCTCAAGAATATGATTTTATAGGCTTCTTTGTAGTACTGTAGCTTAGTAAATGCCATTTGGGTGAGTTATGCACTGGTGTTGCAGGTACCAAACCCCATATCCACTGAGTCTGACATGAAGGGGAATGAATAAGTAGTGTCTCATGTTGCTGAAAACTATAAAGGGGTAGTAGAAACAGAGCAGCAGGTAAAAAAACTGGAGACATGAAGCAAAAACTGTGTGATTGTATGTGACTAGAGAATAGCAATATTAGGCTTAGCTATTAAGTAGGGTAATTTTAGAGTATTTTTTCAGTGTGTTCCCTGCAAAAATCCAACCAGGTGCACCCACTTAGAGGCTCCTTGATTTACACAAGTTGGCATGGATGTGGAGATACAGGAATAATCATATACTGCTGGTGTGACTGCAAACTAGTACAACCTCTATGGAAAATAGTATGGAGATACCTCAAAGAACTAAAAGTAAAGCTACTATTTGATCCAGCAATCCCACTACTGGATATCTATCAAATGGAAAAAAAGACATTCTATAAAAAAGACATCTGCACTTGAATATGTATAGCAGCACGATTCACAATTGCCAAGATGTGGAAGCAACCCAAGTGCCCATCAATCCATGAGTGGATTAATAAAATGTGGTGTATGTATACCATGGAGTACTACTCAGCCATAAAAAAATGGTGAACTAACACCTCTTATATTATCCTGGATAGAGCTGGAGCCCATTCTACTAAGTGAGGTATCACAAGAATGACAAAACCAACACCAAATGTATTCACCATTAAATTAGTACTAATTGATCAAAAATTATGCACACTTATGGAAGTAACATTTATCAGGTGTCGAGCAGGTGACAGTGGGGAGGAGGGGATAGGTAAACTCACATCTAATGGGTGTGGTGTGCTCTGTCTGGGGGATGGGCACGCTTGTAGCTCTGACTTAGGCAGTGAAAAGTAATTTATGTAACCAAAGCATTTGTACCCCTGTAATAGTCTGAAACAAATAAACAAACAAGGAAACAAACTAAATTGAGGTCACTAACAGAATGTTGAGTTCCGGGGAAAGAAAAAATCCCATTTAAATATAAGTTAACATTTGTAGTGTACATTTCATTTTAGCAACTTCTATTTCTTTTAAAATCAGACTCTTGCATAATAAAAACAGTACCTCTGTTCTTTCTGGCTCATAAACATTTTCAGTTCTCCTTCGAGTATCATGCATGAGTGGTGTTCAGTAAATGTTAAAAAAACAAAAATAGAAAGAAAACCAAAAACAAAGGTAAAACAGCTTTCCTATAGCCACCAGGGTTTACTGGCAGATATGACATTGCATTGTTACCGGCAAGTACAGCCCTCCTCCATTATACAACTTGTGCACTAGAAGGGAAATTGCTTAGCCACTGAATTATCTGCCAATATAATGCACTTACAGTGCCAAGCACAGGAATGTTGACTAATACATAATAGTTGATAATGAGTATTACTTACTTCAGTTTTCTTGGGATAGATAAACAATATCTATCTTTAGAACCAACCATTCTTGGAACTGTAGAACTAGCAACTGTGGGTAGAAATATATGATCCCATTAGAAATTCCTAACCTTTCAAGGATTAAATTCTTAGACACTATAGCTTAGCCTTGCCCATTTTTGTTTCTTTTTCTTCTTTGTCTTTTTCTTACAATTTACCTCTGGTGGAGCCCATTTGTTCTATAGAGTTTCTCAAAGCCTAGTTATTTTGGTTGTATGCTTCTGGTATAGTCCGTCTAACATATTCCTCCAACCCCTCTATTTTTGTACATTGGGCAGCTAAATCCAAAAACTTGATCAGACTCAGGTTTAAGCCCTTTGGCAGGACCATATCTTTCGCATAGTTGTGTGAATTTTTGTTTTTATGATGTTGGAAGTTGTTACTATCAATTGCCTGGATCTATGAATTTGTATCGGGGGATGCAAATTGATAATTTGTCAAATCTATCATTGCTTTTCATTTATTAGCTGTAATTATAAAGAAATGCTTCCACCTTTCTACTATTTGGCAAAATAAATGCTTTACCCTTTCACTCTATGTAACTGTTTTCAAGATAATGATTTGGCTCCCTGTCATTCATCAAAGTTGGAAAATTCATTTACTTTAAGGCATCTTTATAAACCCTTGGTTTAAAATATATTTGAAGGGTTTTTAAAACATTACAGTTTTCATCCTTATTGAAGCTCAGAGTATTCCATTAGGCCAGGGTGAGTTTTGTTCACGTTTTTAAATTGGTTCTGAGTTCTTTTGACATGGCTGTAGTAGTCTTTAGTGTCTTCCTTGCTATCTGTTATAGGAAACATGCTAGTGTTCCATACTCATCTTGTTGACTGCTTACCTAAGAATATGCTATTTATTTATCTAATAAGCTGTAATTTATTTTAGTGGAAGATGGTGTGGAAGACCACAATCTTGGTGCAAGGGATACCTATATATTCATTACTGTTTGGGGGACTTTTCAGTAGACAGAGCACCAAAACATTGGGCAGGGCACAGAGTACTGAGGTATAAACATCTCATGAGTTCCCACTGATACCCTCAATTCAGACCAGGACTATGTGATATTCACTTAACTTCTTCTATATTTCCTCTCTGTGACATCTACATCACACAGCCTTGTTCTCCAGGAACATCCCGTATGGTAGACAGACTCTACTGTGACCCCCAATGACCCTACCTCCTGTTAATCATGCTTTTGTAATCCCTTTTCCTTGACCTGTTTTTAATCAATAGAATATAATTGTGTCATAACATAAGATTCTATCTTGTAATTACTTTAAAGACTCTTGCTGGCTTGATTAAGTAAGTGACTAAGTTAGGGAAATGCAAGTGTCCAAGTGGCCTTTAGAAGCTAAAAGTTGGCCTGTGGCCAACCTCCCCCCAAAAAGCTACCAAGAACTGACGAAGAACTGAATGCTGCCAACAACCATGTGAGTGGATGAGATGATCCTTCTCTAGTCAAGCTTTTAAAATCAGAACCCAGCCCTGAATAACCTCATAATTGCAGGCTTGTGAGACTCTAAACAGAGGATCCATTTAAGCCATGCTTAGACTTCTGAGACATAGAAACAATGAAAAATGAATACACTCCATGTATACTCACTTATTTTATCCCAAATTAGACACATAATAGTCTTTGAGTAACAATTCTAATATTAAAATTAGAATTGTTGTACCAGTATGCACCAGTATGATTACTAACAGTAGAAAGCAAAAGAAAGAAAAGAAAAGAAGGAAGTAATATGCTCTCCCTCTTATCCCCACATTTAAAAAAATGGTTTTGCTATACTTACACTGTCAGAGCATATAGCCATTATTCAGTATACTTTCTATATTTTAACCCTTATGGAGACCAAATTATACATTTGCTTCTCTATTTAATTCTCATTACCAATTCTTAATTCAATGATTTAGCCATTTTAATTATCCAGACTATTAATACTTCTTGATGTGATTTTTTTTTAGGAAGTTCTCCTGAGCACAGTATTTTCTGAGTTCTTACATGTTGATAACAGTTGGTGGACTTTATGCTTGAAATTTTGCTGGATATAAAATACTTGGCATATGTTTTCTTCTCTTGAGTATCTTAAATATGTTATTACATTTTCTTCTGGTACAAAATATTTCTGTTGAAAAGTTTGATGATTCATTTTATTTTCCTTATAAGTCACTCTTAACTAGATGTTCAAAGGATATTTTTTCCTTTTTATTTAAAGTTCTGTACTTTTTATTTTACATACTTTTAAAGGTTGATTGTTTTGAGTCAATATTCCCAGGTAAATGATATACACGTTCAATATATAGCATCAGTTGTTTTCTTTTTAATTTCAGGAAACATTTCTTAAATTATAATATTTGGTATTTATTCTGTTTCATTTTTTTTTGGTTTTCTTTTTAAGAGAATTTTACCATTTTATTTGGAACTTCTTTACCTATGTTCACTATTTTACTTTCTATTAAATTTTATTTGATCTCATTTTTTATTTCTTTTTGATTTATACATTTTAATTTTTACCTTCTATTTCTCATAATTTTTCTTTTCCTTCTAGATTAGTCAAAATTTATAAAAAAAATCTTTTACCTTTATTTCTAACTTTTTCTTCAGTTTTAAAATCCAATTTTTTTCAATTCTGAAAGACAATGTTTTTTGCATATTGATTTATCTTCAACTCTAATAGAATTTTCTTAAAGTCTCAGGTTATTTGAAATAGCAAATAACAATTTTGATGTGTTTTGTGACCATGTCCTCCTGGCATACTTTTATGCTTTATACGAATATTATATGGATCTGTATTTTCTTTTTGAATTATAATAACTTTATGAGATTTAATTTGATCCTTTTCTGTTGCTCATTTCTATGTGAATTCATATTTTTCTGAATTCTAGAAGTAGGCAGGGTTTATAAATGTTTTCTAAATTTACATAGTTCCCTCTTTTGTTGTTTTTGTATCTAAACAACATGGTAGCTTTTGTTATTTCCTGGCTATTATGCCTTCTCTCACCTATATCTTTCTCCTTTTCCTTTATAGTTTTTATTGCCACTGTTTTGCTTCAATTTTTATTCCACTCATGGTAATTTTTCCTCAGTGTGTTGCTCTGCCCTGAATTGGATCCCTGAGTAGTCAATTTGGAGAGCTGCTAGGGGCTATACTGCTCTTTAGAACTTAGGGTGGATACCCTGTACCCACCTGCTGCTATGTTGGTAAAAACTCCCCTCATATGTAACTGCTGATCTCAAATTAGCCACTGTATTTTCCAGTGATACCATTTGACCATTTGGGGATTCCCCTATTCTGAGGTTTGTCAACCCATGCTTCTCTCTCCTTCATCCTGAACAGATGGAGATTATTATCGTTTATGTCGCATGGAGAATCTTTGTCACCTGGTTTTGTTATGATGTTTCCTAGTGGTTTGAGATTTGCTATGCAGTTTCTCAGTTTGTATTTATTAGAGCATTCAAGGAGATTTCAACACTTTGTCACCACCATTGCCTCCACTCTGCCCAAATCCTCTGATCTATCTTGGATATCTGAAACCCAAATTTCTCAATTTTCTGCTACACCTTCTCTATAATTTTAGATCTCTCACTGGTTTACTTAATTAAACCTTTTCTACAGCTATACAAAATCAAGTCTCTCTGCCTCATCCTATTTTTTCAGTCTTTGAATCCTTTCCTATTCAAACAGAATCCTGGGATTAATCAATCACTTTGAAGTACACAACACTGCTGTAATTTCCCTAGTCTTCCTTTCCTTTTCTGAACAATTCCTGTCAAAGTCCCATTGTATTTTAAGCTAATTTTACTGCTTCTTTATATAGATATAGATATAGATATATACACATCTCAAGCATCACTGAAAATTGACAAGTGGAGTTGATGGACACAATTATAGACATCATTTCCAAACTCTTTCAAACATCGAGTTGAGTTTTTAATATGCATTGGTAATTCTTTATTTGTCTCCACTTAGTACCCTTTCAGATTCTCCATAGCAAATTCTAAATCATTATCAGTCTTCAAAAGCCCTTAAACTACTCCTTTCAACTATTAGCAGATCACATTTTCCAATATTTCCCAAGGAAAATCATCTCCATCAGATACTCTTTTCGTCAATTCTAACTTTATTCAAGTAAATTATTTCTTCCTTTGCATCCCTCCCTTTCAGTGCACGACTTGCATGCATTTTCAACATGTAATCATATTCCATGACTCTGTAACCTTAATCATAACTCTAACTCTAACCTTAGCCTTCCTTTTCTGCTTATTTTTCAGTGCATTGCCAAAGACCTTTGCCCCTTGTCACTCTGTTAAAAATATGTCCTTCAATATTTCCTCTAATTTCCTAAGAGCTAAGCTTCATGGACTTGTTTCCATCACAATATTTTGTTTGTGTTTAATACAAAATTTTATTTCACTTATATATTAGATTCTGTGTATTCAGGAATTTTAATAGTATCTTAAATATTAAAGATCCAGGATTTTTGATAGCATGCTTTCCATTCACTTTTTTCTTTTTTTTAAACTCACTTTATTTCCTTAGCATTAATCTTCCCTACTCCTTTTCAGTTCCCTTTGATAATACTTCTTTTCCACTGCTTACCCCCTACCATATTTTGATGATTCTCAGCCTTATTTCCTGTGCTTTTTATATTCTTACTCTACATATTCTTCCTGGTTCGTCCATTGGATTTATTTCATTTTTACAATTTACATTCTTGATTGCCTTAATTCAGAACTTCATCTTATCTGGCCAACATAGTTTTATCCAGCAAGCCTTGCTACATTTTGCATCTCAAATAAATAATGTAATTATTTCTTAAGCACCTTAATATTTTTAGTATCTCAAATATAATGGGTCCTTAATATCAGCATGAGTAGGTGCTGAAGAGTACTCATTTAGAATTCTAAATAATAATGTTTAAATTTTAACTTGTAGGAATTTTAATATTATGCAAGTAATTTTATGGTGCCACTTTACTGTCAGATATTTTAGTTTCCCCTGTATACATTGAACTGTTTTGTTGTAATGATTTTTATGGTCACAGCTATTCACTGACATGTGATATTAAGAATTCAGAATTCACTAAATCTCTTATCTTTCTTAAAGGAAAGTAGTTTTAATTTAGTTTGTCCTGAAAATCATGTTTGTGTAATGGGTGAAATAAATTTAATGAACTATTTAATGGGAATCCTTTTTTCAGCATATTTTGAGAAATGTGAGAAGCCATGATTATAAATCTACACAATATCTCATTAAGACTATTTACAGAAAACACATTTTTCATTCTTAATGATGCAACATGAATAATTTTGTGCACTTTTTTCTTTAATCTTTGTTATTAGTTCAGAATAATTGTGTTGATGCCAAAAAAAACTTAAAGAAATACTACTACTTTCATTTCATGTCATTTTAATCATGGCTTGGAGATAGCCACATAAACATCTTTCATATTTCTAGAATTGAACTGTGAGTTCTCAGGCCATCTATTGCATCTCTGAGAACATGCTAACCTCTACTTCATTCTCTCTCCAGGGTACATACACATAGCAAAGTATCATGACTTTTCTCTTTGCTGACTCCCTCATGGGAGCTCTTCTTTATTCCACCCAGAAATGGGGAAAACATCTGTCACCAACTTTGTTGTATTTTTATCACCAGAGCTTCCTAGCATCATTGGTTTGGCTTTTGTATGTAGTCTTTTGTTCTTCAGAAGCTAAAAGCCAGTCCATGAAGATGGAGAAGAGGAAGACATTAAACCATCTCCTTCATTTTCCTCCTCTTTTCCACAATTCAGCCCCCCATTCTTCAGCCAAACATTATATAAACAGATACCAAAAGTAGATAGGAAGCCTTTGCAATCTCCATTATGCAATATCTCTTTAGGTTCATACTTCATAGGACCATATGGCATGACAGAAATTTGTGCTAATTGGAGAAGTACAAAAAAGGAATACCAAAATGTTTGGTTTATACACTTCTCTAACATATGAGGATTAGAAATACATTCTATTTACCATGATATTTGGTTTATAATTACATTAGTATTTCCATATCTTTCTTGTTGATATCCATTTTTATCTTCCTAATTGTTTCCAATGGGAAATAGTGAATTTGGCAAACAACTAATGTGAGGAAGTACTTTGGTGGTAGAAAGCTTGTAACAAATCTATAAAATACAAAGGTGTATATAATAAATAGTTTATAACTGAATCTGCATATTTCAGGATTCTTTTGATTGCAAGTGGGAGAAAAAAACTTGGACTAGTTTAATCATAGGGAGAATTGATAGGTGGATTCTGGGGGTATCTCACATTCTTGAAGGAAAAATTGAATGTTTAAATTCTGGAACATGGAAGAATCCAGCTGAGCCTCAGGAACAACTAGCAAGCAGGACTCAAACAGCATGAGAGCTCACTCCTCTACTCTCTGTTTTCCTCTAAATTTCAGCTTCATTATCTCCTACTATATATGTATCTCCTACTATATCTTCCTACTACACAGGGTAGGAAGCATGACTACTCTTAGCTCTAAATTTCATATTTAGTGTTCACACTATTAGATAGGCTCTCTTGCCCAATTCCAATTTCTTAAAATCTCAAGACAGGACCCTTGTGGGCATGAACTAGGTCATGTGTCTACCCTTGTCCCATTCAAATGTGAGAAGGCAGATGTGATAATAAAAGAATATGAAATAGTTCCCTTGAAAGGGGAAGTCTAGCAAGGGGAGGGAGAAGTACATCCTCTGGACATTATTAAAGTTTATCTTTTTATATTTCTGTTTTATCAACTCAGATGAGGACAAAAATATACTTCTTATAAATAAATATAAAAAATTCATAGGAATTATTCTGTGACATGTAATAAAGTTGAGTTGTTTAACACACGTACACACACACACACATATACACACGCACAAACACACTATGTATTCACTCCCTCAATAAACTAAGGATTTTTGTTTTGGCCCTTTTCCTTGTCTGAAGATGGATTTTAATAATCTTTAATGATTTGTTTAGTATTTTTTGGTTTTTTTAGTCTGGAAATCAGATTGGGCAATAATTCAGCCCTGGTCCTGGAATTCAGTTATCTCCCTTTTAAGAGATGAATCCTACTCTGGCTCAGTCTCCTCCTAAAATAACTGTTTTCATGATAAATTATCAATTCCAATTGGTTATACAACTATTTTCTTCATTCTAAATTGTCAGGTCAGTACCTTCTAGTGTTTGCGATTTATTGCAATGTTACAGTTACTTTCTTTGGTTATTTCCAACAATGGTAACCACATTATGTTTACACTAGATATTTGAATCTGACTTTCCAGAGCTAAAAGGTAGAAGATTAGGTAATTTTGTTTTATTTCCCAAAGCATATGAAGATTTATGAACATCTAAATTTTAGCAATAATAAACACTTTGGTAGCTGCAAATAAAAGATAAGTGAAAAAACAAAGGAATAATTTAATTGCAAAGTTTTACACTCTAATAATGAAGATATTTATATAAAAATATGTTCTAGCTTGAATAACTTGTTGAAATGTGTTATCATTCAATACAATTTGTTGATCTGGGAAGATCCCTCCCTGCCTTGATCTACTTTAACAGAGCATTTGATTTTATTGTTTTGTCTCAGTTCTGTTTTCACATGTTTCCATTTTTGTAATTTGGGTAAATTATTATTCCCCCAAATTGCTTTCTTTGCCAGCATATGATTTTAAAAATTTTCAAATTTAATGTCTGTTTATATACAACTTTAATATACAAGAAATGTATTTTTGCTTATTAGATAATATTAGGAAAACATTTAAATTCTCTCTATCCTTCAAGGATGAAGCTTACTTTTCTTTAGAAGACTTTCCAAACCTCTCCAACTAGATACGGTTTTGTTTAAGATCTCATTTAACCTGATAAGATTAAATGAGATCTTAAACAAAACCCAAAGGAAAAAAGGTCATTCTGTAACAAAGACATATGTACCCGAATGTTTATAGCAGCACAATTCACAATAGCAAAGATGTGGAAACAACCCAAATGCCCATCAATACATGATTGGATTAGTAAGCTATGGTATATGTATACCATGGAATATTACTCAGCTATAAGAAATAATGAAGATACGACATCTCTATGGTTCTCCTGGAGAGAGTTGGAACCCATTATATTAAGTGAAGTATCCCAAGAATGGAAAAACAAGCATCACATGTACTCACCAGAAAATTGGTTTCCCTGAACATCACCTAAATACACATCTGGGAACGACACCAATTGGATATCAGACTGAGGTGGGGGGTGGGGGAGGGGATGGGTGTATGCCTACACAATGAGTGCATTGCGCACCGTTTGGGGAATGGTAACGCTTGAAGGTGCTGCCTTGGGAAGGGGGGGAGGGGAAGGGAGGGATATATACCCACATGATGGGTGCAACGCGCACTATCTGGGGATCAGACACGCCTGGAGCTCTGACTTGGGGGGAAAGGCGGTACATGGACAATGTATGTAACCTGCAATCTGTATCCCCCATAACAATAAGATGAAATAAAAAAATAAATAAATAAATAAATAAATAAAAAAGATCTCATTTAACCCCAAGGAACTCTATTTTTTACATTCTTTTTGCAATTATTCAACCATATCCCTTAGCACACCTTTGTATAAATGTGCCATGGCCATCTACTATGTGTTAACCTTGTTTAGGTGTCTTAATTAATAAAAATTAATCAACACTACATTTGTTCTTCCTGGTTGTATTGGTCAGGGTCCCAAAAGAAAATAAAACACATTCAAAGGTAGTGATTTACATGAGTTTATTGAAGAGCATATTCTTAAAGAATGGTTAATGTTAAGGGAAGCTAACAAGAAATGGCGATGTGCTCCAGGGATAGCAACAATGGGAAGCGTCACTACTCCTCAGCCTGTAGGGACAAGGGAAGAGAGAGAGACCTTTCGCTATAGAAGACTGCCAGACACGAACTCTATACTACAGTAGAGGAATATAATACTGCCAAACCAAGATGCAGCAAGGCAGAAACCAAGATAATAAGCACTCAAATCTCTCCATCCTACTCTTCAGGAACTTGAGTTGTCTCCATTAACCAAACTCAACCAGAAAGCAAAGGGAAGAAGTGAGGTTCCACAGACTTCACAGACAAGCCAAGGGCACAGAGCAGGCTTAAGGATCGTCAGTGGATGTGAATGGACAAATGGAGACTATCCAGAGCAATAATTAATATACAGGATGTTCAGTCTAGTGTGTTGCTCCAAGATAGAATAATAAACATTCAATTCACTGATTAACTTTTATCACAAACTTCATTAATTAAAAACAGTATCTCGGATCCTACATTATAGGACTTTTGGATTATTTGTGTATCTATAAAGTCTGCATGTTAACTCTAAATTAATCCTCATAATTAGAGGGACCATATTTTCCTGAATCCTTGTGCCTAATGGAATAACTGCCTTTGAACTGTTATTTGATATTATCCATCAAAGCTTGAGTACATTAGTTAATATGTCCATGTCGGCGGTCTGTAAAATAGTACCTCCCTCATAGATCTCTCTTAAGAATGAAATAGAATAATGAACATAAAACATGTAGTGTGGTTCTTCACATATCACAAACATTTAATAAGTATCAGTTATGTTTTTTGCTTACTTTGAGGAATGCCACAGGAAACTGCCTTATCTATGATGTCTCGTTTTTTAATTTCAAAACATTATCTAAGCACAAATGTTTTTGTTTACATAGAGTGTTTTTGTAATGCTTGAATGAGGGCTATACATGTGCTCATAACCCAGATAGTATTCATTGTACTCATTGGGTAGGTTTTCCCCAATCCTCCCACCTCCTCCCCCCTGATTAATTTCCACTGAGTTTTACTTCCCTCTGTGCACATTTGTGCTCATCAGTTAGGTCCAATTTAATACTGAGTACATGTGATGTTTATTTTTCCATTCTCTAGATACCTCACTTAGGATAATGGTCTCCAGTTCCATCCCAATTGTTGAAAAAGGCATTAATTCATCCATTTTCATGGCTAAAGAGTATCCCATGCTATACATATGCCACATTTTGTTAATCCACTCATGAATTTATGGACAATAAAGTTGATTCCGCATCTTCACAATTGTGAATTGTGCTGCAATAAACATTTGAGTGTAAGTGTCTTTTTGATAAAATGACTTCTTATCCTTTGAATAAATACCAAGTAGTGGGATTGCTAGATTGAATGGTAGGTCTACTTTTAGTTTTTTGAGTAATCTCCATACTGTTTTACATAAAGGTTATACTAATTTGCTTTCCTACCAACAGTGTATAAGCATTCCTTTCTCTCTGCATCCATGCCAGCGTCTATTGTTTTTGGACTTTTAAATAAAAGGCATTCTACTGGGATAAGTTGATATCTCACTGTGGTTTTAATTTGCATTTCCTTGATGATTAGTAATGTTGAGCATTTTTTCATATGTTTGGCCACTTGTCTATCTTCTTTTGAAAAGCTTCTATTCATGCCTTTTGCCCACTTTTTAATGGGGTTACTTGTGTTTTTCATGCTGATTTATTTGAGTTTTTGTATATTCTGGTTATTAGCCCTTTGTCAGTTGTATGTATAACTTGAAAATATTTTCTACCATTCTATGGGTTGTCTATTTGCTCTGTTGATTTTTCCCTTAGCTGTGCAGTGCAGAAACTTTTTAATCTAATCAACATGCATTTATTTGTTTTTGTTGCTGCTGTAATTGCTGTTGGGTCTTAGTCATAAATTCTTTGCCTAGACCAATATCTAGAAGAGTTGTCCTACATTTTCCTCTAAAATTCTTATGATTTCATGCCTTAGATGTAAGTTTTTTATCCATCTTGAATTAAATTTTGTGAGTGGTGAGAGGTAGGGGTCCTGTTTCATTCTTCTGCTCGGACAAGATGGATTCAGTCAATTTTTACCAAACCTACAAAGAAGAGCTGGTACCCATGCTATAGGAATCATTCCATAACATTGATATGGAGGGAATCCTCTCCAGCTTATTCTATGAAGCCGGTACCACTTTGATTCCAAAGCCAGGGAAGGGCACAACAAAAACTACAGACCTATATCCTTTATGAATATAGATGGAAAAATCCTCAATAAAATACTAACAAACTGAATTCAATAGCACATCAAAAAACAAATCCACCATGACTAAATGGGCTTCATCTCAATGATGCAAAGATGGTTTAACATGTGCAAATCAATAAATGTGATTCACCACATAAACAAAAGCAAAAACAAAGATGCCATGACTGTCTCAATAGATGCAGAAAAAGCATTTGACAAAATTCAGCACCCTTTCATGATAAAACCCCTTAAGAAACTAGGCATAGAAGGAATATATCTTAAAATTATAAAAGCCATATAAGACAAACCCACAACCAACATCATACTGCATGGGAAAAAGGTAAAAGCATTCTCACTATGAACTGGAACAAGATAAGGGTGCCAACTCTCACCTCTTCTATTCAACATAGTAATGGAAGTACTAGCCAGAGTAATCAGGCAAGAGAAAGAAATAAAGGGTATCCAAATTCGGAAAGATGAGATCAAACTATTGCTTTTTGCTGAAGATATGATCTGCTATCTAGAAAAGCCCAAATACTCCACCAAGAGACTCCTGGAACTGATAAATTCAGCAAAGTCTCAGGTTACAAAATCAATGTATACAAATCAGTAGCATTTCTATACACCAATAATAGTCAAGCTAAGAGTCAAATCAAAGATTCAATACTATTCACAATAGCTACAAAGAGAAGAAAATACCTAAGAATATACTTAACCAAGGAGAAGAAAGATCTCTACAAAAACTGTTAAACACTGAGGAAAGAAATCACAGAGAACACAAACAAATGGAAAAACATCATGCTCATGGAATGGTAGAATCAGCTTTAGTAAAATGTCCATACTACCCAAAGTATTTACAGATTCTGTATAATCCCCATTAAAATATCAATGTCATATTTCACAGATCTATAAGAAATAATTCTATGGTTTGTTTGGAACCAGGAAAAAGCCCAAATACCCAAAGCAATCTTAAGCAGAAAGAACAAATCTGGAGGCATCACATTAGCAGACTTCAAATTAATATCTTTTTAATGCATTAACTTTATGTAATTGAGAATCTATTTGTAGAGTCATAAGAAATGCATTTAATATTTTAAAATATATTTTATATTTTAAATTTATATTTCATTTATAAAATAAATGTACATTTTTTCCATCAGGAACGTTATGAATTTTATAGCTCATCATCTTTCATTTTGCTCTGGCCACAAGAAAACTTGTAGTCAAATGTGCTCCCTGGTAGTACCTCCTTGCTTGCACATCTGTAGGCACTAATTTTTAAACTGTTATATTGTATCATTTTATTTGTAAATGTTCTATCTGTGAAATTAAGAGAAATACAAACTGAAATGAATACATCTTACTGAGACTTGGATTTTATTTATGTGCAAGCTCAGAACATGTCTGTCATACCATCATCCCTTTTACTCAGACATTAGGAATGCAATTAATATTTGTCAAATTGAGTTAGATATCATTTGGTTCATGATAAAAATTCTGTGTTTTTAATGTTATGTATGATGAAGTAGTCAGAGACAAATATTTGAAGCAGGTTGGATTAAGTGTTCGTTTTTGTTTTGTTGGTAAAATTCGTTTTTTTTTTATTGTTGTTGTTGCTTAAAATTCAACAACTGAATCCAGTACCATTAAGAAGATCCTCAAATGTTGTATGGTGTTTTTCTAAAACTATGCATGCAGCATTAAATTTGTCTGAGAATTTTCTGCAGTGACAAATATAATATGTAATTTAATTTTTTCAATTCTTAATAAAATGTTAATACCTGATTCCAGGTTATAGAATAAAGCTAGAAATTTATTAGCTGCCCATAGGGTTTCTAACTTGTGTTCTTGTGGTTATTACTTTAAATAAAGCCATTTTTAATGGTGAAATTTTACAAGAATGATTATCATGTAAATCTGTAATTAATAGAATATCAGATTAATAGAAAAATCACTTTCTATTTAAAATAAGAGAAAGAGATATAACATACTAAATGAAAATATAATGAAATACATATCTTTACACAGAAAAACCCAACATTACTTTATTCACAGTGGACAGATGTTATGTATCATGGTGAATGATTTTTTGTGTTTAGTTCATGATTTAAAGCAACTATTCTCAGAATGGCTACACTTAATTTTTCTAGTAGCCTTTTCCACGTTGATTATCATTTCTTTGCAAGTCAGTTGGGAATGCAATTTGCCTATGGGGAAATAAGATCTGGTAAAGATTTTCTGAAGAAAATGCTTAAAAATATAGCTGGCTTCTTCTCTAAGAGCAAATCTCCCAACAATGACACACAGAAACATTCTCTTTTAGTAGCAAATGCAAAAAATATTGATTGTCTCTAAAGCATGTCCTTTGCCATTTTGCATCAAAGCACTTTAAAACCTTTTAACACCACAGAAGTAGAAACTATAGTACATTAAATGTACTTTCTGTGGTATAATTTTCTTCAGAATGTTAGATCTTAGGTATAGAATAATTATTACATTTCATGCACACTTTCATGAATTTAGTAAATTTTTCTTTCAATTCCTGGCATGACTTCTGTGGCATAAATTATCATAAAGATGTAATCCTTTTCTTAGTTCCTCTAATACAGATCAAATTATACATTAAAATGTTTTGTTTTTGGAAGCCAAATAATCTACAGTTTCACCTTTGTTTTTGGGGAAATAGTTATAAAAATTCTTTAGCTATCCAGAGGTAAAATCATAATATTTGTGGGTTATAAAACTTGATAATTTAAATAATTAAAATTACTTAACATATTTAATAAGTGTTGCAATTCTCTGATAAAGCTGTGTACCTCTGATAAATTTATAAGAACTTTGATAAAATAAAAGAGACCACACCCCCTGAAATAACATTATTTATATCATCATCCATTACTTGTATATTATTTTATGCTATTGATCATAAGGTTGTAGCGTATAGTCTTGGCTGTGAGTCTATATTTTAAAAAAAGATTCTAGAATATAGTTAGAAATTTCTAAAATTCTCAATCACTGGGAATTTACATTTGGGCAGTTATATATTCACAAAATATGTCGAGGTGTTACATGGTTACGGTGAATTGCAAAACTGCTGAAACTAGGTGATTTTGCAAAGAGAGTGTTACATGTTTATTCTTAACAACATTTATTAAGTCGTTTTGCTGAAAACAACACAAATGACATTATAATGATACTGCATGTGCATTTTCAAATGTATGGTAAGATGCCATCTCATTTATGTTGCAAAGGTACTTAGAATGATAAATGTTGTCTTTCTTAATGTTTCTATTAAAATAAAGGAGACACTATACCTATCAACACTATGCACTTCTGATACATTCCATTTGTGCCCCAATCTCTTACTGCCTTGTGACATATTCTCTCTTATTCATTCATCAATTCATTTCTTCCTTCAGTTTAATTAATAGAGCACCTACTATGTGTCTAGCTGGCGGATGTCAAGGCTGTCAGGACAAAGTGAGTTGAACTTAAGGTAATAATCAAGCCCTGTTCACTTACTGTGGTAGTATAATCAAGAGGCAAAAAAGTGGCATGGAACATTCTGCTCCCAAGGATGGTACCAAGTGAGGGTCAGATGGATACAGCACAGATGAGAGGAACTGTCTCACTGCCAAGGAGTCCCAACGATAGACTTGCCTTTTTGGACTGAGGATTGCAGGACAGGACTGGAAAGGGAGAAGCAGAAGGGCTAAGGATAGAAAACCATGGGCCGGGCGTGGTGGCTCACGCCTGTAATCTTATTAGCACTCTGGGAGGTCGAGGCAGGTGGATAGCTTGAGGTCAGGAGTTCGAGACCAGCCTGAGCAAGAGTGAGACCCCCATCTCTATAAAAAATAGAAAGAAATTATCTGGCCAACTAAAACTATATATAGAAAAAATTAGCCAGGCATGGTGGCGCATGCCTGTAGTCCCAGCTGCTCAGGAGGCTGAGGCAGGGGGATCCCTTAGGTCCAGGTGTTTGAGGTTGCTGTGAGCTAGGCTGATGCCACGACACTCACTCTAGCCCAGGCAACAGAGCGAGACTCTGTCTCAAAAAAAAAAAAAAAAAGGCACTGAATGGGACCTGAGGAAATTGCCTCATTCAAGATCCCAGGTAAGGAAGTCTGGTGGATTTGCCTGGAACTAGAAATGCAGATATGCAGATGAGCATGGCTAGCCTGGGGAGCCTGAGGCCTTGACTGCAATTCTTTCTAGAAAATTGCAGTGCACTAGCTATACACTGAGGCCTGGCAGGTAAAGTCTCATAATTGCCTCTGGTTAGATCTGAAAGATCAAATGTAAGATTTTGGCCTGGAGTCAGACTTTTCACAATGTGATGTGCAGTAATGAGAATAAAAGAACATACTTAATATGACCCTTGGTTTTCAGGAAATGAATTTGTCAAATAAAACATTTTTTCCTCAAAACCAAAAATGTATTCTGTAATGATAAATTTCATAACTGATTCTAGAGGTTCTGCAAGACCTTGAAGTGAATCTTTCTTTTATTTGTTTTATTTTTATTATTTATTTGTTCATTCAACAAATACAATTGTGCACTCACTCTATTCTCACCACAGTGTCAGGCCCTGGAGACAGGATGGTGAACTAACAGACTTGTTCCCTAGGCATATACTTTTAAATCCCGTATTATTTACTGAATGACATCAAGATCCTTTAACCTGGCATTTGAATATTTCATTATATGATCCCAAACTAACTTTATAGTCAAAAAGGCTTCTCAGTGAACACCTGGAAGAGAACTCTTCTCTCACATTCCACCACAACCAACATTATCTACTGATCTTTTATTAATAACACAAAGATCCACTTCATGTACCTTGACTTCCTTGAAACTTCCATGGACATCTACCTAATTCCCAACTTCACTATCTCTTCATCTTCAAACAGCTCTTCATAGCACTTATCATAAAGTAATTTGTAAACATTATGCCTTAACCTTATTGTCATATGAAATCATAGCTCTGTTAAGATGAGATGAGTTTTCCTTTTGTGGAATCCAGAATAGCATGTTTGCTGTGCACATAGTGAGAATACAATATGCACCTGTGTAATTAATTCAACACAGTTGTCTAATCCATTTTTAGCAGATAATGGAAAACTCTTTAACCAAAAAATTAGTTTGCACTATACTAGAGTTGATAAAAATATAGGGAGGTGGGGATAAATAACCATATTAAAGATTTATTCCATAAGTAAGACATATTGAGATGTGTAGACAACCACAGGCACATAGAACAAAAGCAAAAATATAACAACAAAAATCTACATACAAATTGACCAAAAGAAATCTCTTGATGCCATAAAAAGAGAGAGAGAGATTATTTCCAGGCCACCAGCATGGTGGTGCCCAGAGATTAGCCCACAGATAGGCTTTTGGATCTGGAGACTGAAAACAGGGGCTCTATTACCTGAAGAGATGTAATAAATTTCCTTAATTAAGGATATTTTAATATGCCCATTACATCAGTGTGAAATTGTGCTCACTGCATCAAACCTGGGACCATGAAGGGTTACTCATACATGAAAATGGGACCAGAAAATGCCTGCCAACTACAAAAATAAAGTACCAAGAAAGATTTCATGCTGATAGGAGCTAGAATTGAAAAAACATCCACCATAATATATTGAAACTCCAATTCTGTGCCAAAGGCAAGTGGGGATGTACATACATATTCCTATGTGGTACATGAACCTCAAGCCATTAAAATTTATATAAAATGTGATTTATAAACAACAGAAATTATTGCTCACAGTTTTGGTGACTAGGAAGTCCAGGACCAAGTTGCCAGCAGATTAAGTGTTTAGCTTGTTTTCTCCTTCATAGATGGTACCTTCTTGCTGTGTCCTTATGTGGTGGAAAGGGTGAGCAAGCTTCCTCAGGCCTCTTTGATGAGCACCAATCCCATTCATTCATGACCTAATCACATCCCCAAAAGCCACACCTCTTAATACCATCACCTTGAGAGGACACAAACATTTAAACCACAGCACAAGAGTTCAAACATAAGCAAATATTAAACTACTTTGTAAGGTAGTCACAAAATCCAAGTCTGACTTATACTTTCTCTCAATTTCTCTATCTCTCTCTCTCACACATACACACACAAACACACACATATATACATACATAAAAGCTCATTTTAAATAATTAAAAAATTAACAAAAACTATAGTTTCAAACAATAAAAAAGTGATTCTAAAGATGAAATTCAAAAATTAGTTGAGATATTAAATAGCGAAATTGACATAGTTGACTAATTAACTAACTGGATAATCTAAGAAAATCTTCTAGGATGTAGCTCAGAGAAATAAGAATGTTGAAACTATGATAAAGTGTTTAAAATGATGGAGGATAAAAATGAGAATATTTAACTCATTTCTAATAGTTGTAGAAGAAGAAAAAAGAACATATTTGAATACATGACTAAGAATGTGTGATAAAGCTATAGCTGGACATATTTAACCATAAGTGCATATTAAAAAAACACTTTAAAATTATTCAGTTAAATATTCATCTCAAGAAAATAGAAAATAAAATTAGTTTTGTTGTTGTTATATTTCGTTTTGGAGTCTTAGTCATAAATTCTTTGCCTAGGATTATGTCTAGAAGAGTTTTTCCTAAATTTTCTTCTAGAATTTTTATGGTTTCGTGCCTTACCTTTAAGTCTTTTATCCATCTTAAATTAACTTTTGTATGTGGCAAGAGAGAGGGGTCCTGTTTCATTCTTCTGCATGTGGTTATCCAATTTTCTCCACACCATTTATTGAACAGGGATTCTTTTCCCCAGTGTATGTTGTTGTCTGCTTTGTAGAAGATCAGAAGGTTGTAGGTAGATAGTTTTATGCCTGGGTTTTCTATTCTGTTCCACTGGTCTATGTGTCTACATTTATACCAGTACCATGATGTTTTGGTTACTATAGGCTTGCAGTATACTGCTTTGAAGTCTGGTAACATGATGCCACCAAATTTGTTCTTTTTGCTTAAGATTGCTTTGGCTATTTGTTTGTTTTTTTGGCTCTAAATGAAGCATAGAATTAAAAAGCTTCTGCACAGCAAAGGAAATAATCAACCTATGGAACGGGAGAAAATATCTGTAAACTATACAACTCATAAAGGGCTAACATTCAGAACCTACAAAGACCTCAAACAAATCAGCAAGAAAAAAACAAACCATTAAAAAGTGGGCAAAAGACATGAACAGAAGTTTTTCAAAAGAAGGTAGACAAATGGCCAAAAAACCTATTAAGAAAAGCTTGACATCACTAACCATCAGGGAAATACAAATTACAACCATAATGAGATATCACCTTATCCTGGTCAGAATAGATGCTGGAGTAGATGCAGAGAGAAAGGAACACTTACACTTTGCTGGTGGGACTGCAAACTAGTACAACCTCTATGGAAAGTAACATGGAGATACCGCAAAGAACAAAAATAGACATACCATTTGATCTAATAACCCCACTACTATTTACCCAAAGAAAAAAAGACATTATGTAAGAAAGAATTTTTTTTTTTTGAGACAGAGTCTTGCTCTGTTGCCCAGGCAACAGAGCTGTGGCATCCGCCTAGCTCACAGCAGCCTCAAACTCCAGAGTTCAATTCTCTTGCCTCAGCCTCCCCAGGAGCTGGGACTACAGGCGTGTATCACCATGCTGGGCCAACTTTTTCTATTTTTAGTATAGATGGGGTTTCACTCGTGCTCAGGCTGCTCTCGAACTCCTGACCTCAAGGATCCTCCCGCCTTGGCCTTCCAGATTGCTAGGATTACAGGCATAAGCCACTGTGCCTGGCTAGCACCTGAACGTTTACAGCAGCACAACTCATAACCACAAAGATGTGGAAACAACTCAAGTGTCCATCAATACATGAATGGTTTGATAAAATGTGGTATAAATGTACCATGGTGTATTATTCAGTCATTACAAAAAATAGTGAACTAAAACCTTATGTAACAACCTGGATAGAACTGGAGACCATCATTCTAAGTGACATATCACAAGAATGGAAAACAAACACCATATGTACTCACTATTAAAATAGAACTAAATGATCAACACTGAAAAACAAACAAAAAACAAATGGGATAGCAAGCAGCAGTTTAATAGAGAGAGACAGGAAATAGTAGCCAAGGGTGCCTTCCTAGCATCACAATAGATGCATATATTAAAAAATTAGAAAGATCTCAAGTAAATAAACTAAACTTCCACATTAAGAAACTAAACCAAAGCAAGCAAAAGGAAAAAAAAACAATATTAGAAGTAAGGAAAATAGAGAATAAAAAAAAAAAGTTGGTTCTTTGTAAAAATCAGCAAAATTGGTAAACATTTAGCTAGACTGAAGAAAAAAAGACAAGAGTCATAACTATTAAAATTAGAAATGAAAGTGAACTAACCACTGACCTTAAAGTAGTAAAAAAGATTATGAAGGAATTTTATAAACAAGTATGTGCCAAGAAATCAAATAACTAGATGAAACGGAAAGAGTCTTAGAAATATAAAAGTTATCAAAACTGTCTCAAGAAGAAATAGAAAATATGATTAAGTACAGATAAAATTAATAATTAAGAAGCTTCTCACAAAGAAAATTACAGGTTCAGATATCTTCACTGATGAATTCCACCATATATTCAAAAAAATTAGTTCCACTTTCCAGAAACTCTTTCAAAGATTAGAAGAAGAGAGAACATTTCCCAACTTATTTTACAAAGCTAATATTTTTCTGATGCTCAAAGCAGACCAAGACAGCAAAAGAAAGAAAACTACAACTCAATATCCCTTATGAATACACATGCAAATCTTCAGCACAATACTACAAACCAAATCCAGCACATATAAAAAAGGACCATACACCGTCACAAAGAGAGACTTCCCAGGAGTGCATATTTTGTTTAATATCTGTAGATCAATAAATGTAATACACCACAGAATTAAATAAAGAATGAAAACCATATGAGACTTGAGTTTTTCTTCAGATTGTATGAGACCTCAATAGATGCAGAATGAGCATCTGAGAAAATTTAACACCCTTTCATGATAAAAAAACAAAACCAAACAAACAAAACCCCCTACGACTAGAAAGGAATGTCCTCAACCTGAGAAAGGGCATCTATGAAAAACCCAAAATTAGCATCATACTCAATGGTGAAAGACTGACTGCTTTCACCCTGAGATTAGGAATAAGACAAAGATGTCAACTTTTACCATTTCTGTTTAATATTGTACTGGATATTCCATCTGGGACAATTAGGTAAGAAAAAGAAAAAACGTCCAAATTGGAAGAAAGAAATGAACAATTTTTATTTGCAATTGATACGACCATATGTAGAGAAAATCCAAAGAAATCCACTAAAAATACCATTAGAACTAATAAAAAGTCCAGCGGGTTTGCAGGACACTAGATTAGTATACCAAAGAAAAAATTATTTTTATACAATAGCAATGAATGTTCCAAAAAATAAAGAAAAAGTTTTCACTTCAATTATAAGAATAAAACTCCTAGGAATAAATTCAACAAAAAAGTATAACACTTGTGTGTTGAAAACTGAAAAACTGTTGAAAGAAATTAAAGAAAATCTAAATAAATGGAAAGACAAATATGTTTATGTATTGGAATATTAATAATGTTTATGCTAGAACATAGGCTTGAACTGCACAGGTCCACTTATATGTGAATTTTTTTCACAAATATATTGGAAGACGTTTTAGGAGATTTGCAACATTTCAAAAAACCTGCAGATGAATTACATAGCCTGGAAATATTTTAAAACTTCAGAAAAAATTAGATATGTTATAGTGCATAAAATATATGTAGATGGTAGTCTATTTTATCATATATTACCATAAAATATACACAGATCTGTTATAAAAAGTCTAAAACTTGTTAAAACTTATGCACACACTTATAGACCATACATGCACCATTCACAGTTGAGAGAAATGTAAACAAACATGAAGATGCAGTATTAAATCATAACTGAATAAAATTAACTGTAGTACATACTGCGTTACTATAATAATTTTGTAGCCACCTCCTGTTGTTATTACGGTGAGCTCAAGCATTGTATCTGTCTGCCTAAAATGCTGTGTGACGCTTCATCTTCACCTGAGCAGTTCCTCTCTCCAGTAAATTGTGTATCACAGTAAAAAGTGATCTTTTGCAGATCTTGCATATTTTTCATTGTGTTTAGTGCACTACAGCACATCTTGTATGACACCATGGGACCTATATGAAGTGCTACTAGTGATGGTGGATGTGCACCCAAGAAGTGGAGAAAAGTTATAACATTAAAAGAAAAAAGTTGAATTGTTTAATATGTGCTGTAGACTGAGGTCTGTCACTTCAGTTGCCCACCATTTCAGACAGAATATTCATCATGTAAATAGACGGCATAAACTTACTGTATTGATAAATACAGTACAGTACTGTAAATGTATTTTCTCTTCCTTATGGTTTTCTTTTTTTTCTTTTTCTTTCTTTTTTTTTTTTTTTTGCAAGCATGGAAATGAGGTTTACTGAGGAGAGAAAGACAGGATTATAGGGCAAGAGCAAGATATAGGTTTACAGAGCATGATACATAGGCCACAGATGACGACCAGACCCATTGTTGCAGCAAAGGGAGAGCAAAAGGAAGGAGACAAAAGGGCCTTATGATTTTCATTATAATATTTTTTTCTAGCTTAATTCATTGTAAAAATGCAGTATATAATATACAAAATAAGTGTAAATAAACGGATTATGTTATTGGTAAGGCTTCCACTTAACTGTAGGCTATTAGTAGTTAAATTTTGGGGGAGTCGGCCGGGCGCGGTGGCTCACGCCTGTAATCCTAGCACTCTGGGAGGCCGAGGTGGGCGGATCATTTGAGCTCAGGAGTTCGAGACCAGCCTGAGCAAGAGCGAGACCCCATCTCTACTAAAAAAATAGAAAGAAATTATATAGACAGCTAAATATATATATAGAAAAAATTAGCCGGGCATGGTGGCGCATGCCTGTAGCCCCAGCTACTTGGGAGGCTGAGGCAGGTGGATTGCTTGAGCCCAGGAGTTTGAGGTTGCTGTGAGCGAGGCTGACGCCACGGCACTCACGCTAGCCTGGGCAACAGAGTGAGACTCTTGTCTCAAAAAAAAAAAAAAAAAAAAAAAAATTGGGGGGGAGTCAAAAGTTATATACAGATTTTTGACTGAGCAGGAGTTGGTTTTCCAAACCCCTTCATTGCATAAGAACAAATATCTCTGATTTTCACATGTAAACACAGCCTACAAGAGATTTATGTTATGTAACATTTAAATAAAAGATTTTCTTTAAAAAGCCAGGATTTCATCTGATGCCAATGATGAAAAATTATGGCTCCATTATGGCTTACTTAAAGAAATGTAAAATTCTTAAATATAAGAATATAGTTGACATTAAGGTGTTATTTTCATGACTATTTGAAAGGCTAAAGAAATATCTTAATTAAGTACTAAAAGGGCAGACATGCAGATAAAAATAGGATTATGTAGCTACACATCACTGTACTGATTGTGCCTTTAATCATTTACCTCTACATATGACTCTGAAAATCTCATCTGCATAGTATTCTGGAAACATTTTTATTCAGACGATGTACATACTGAACAAATTAGAGTTTGGTTTGGAGCTGTAGTTATAATTAACATTCGGGCTTTTTTAATGTTAATATTTTTCACTCAAAATAGTAGTTTAAATGAATCTTTAAATAAAAACTTGAGCTTAGAGAAGGTGTTCCTAGAGTTGCATAAATACAGCAAAGATGTGTCTCAGAAGACGTTTAATGATGCTCCACACGGGATAAAAAACATTTAAAACACAACCAAAGGCTCTTTGGTTGTCTCTCTATGAAAGAAAAATATGATTAACACACACAAAAGTGCTGAAGCATGGTAAAGAATTATTTATAGCAGAACGAATGGTATATGAATTGTGCATGTGTTTATATTATTAAAATTCATGTTCACTCGTTCTTATCAACATGTTCTCAAGTTTCTTTGCTATTTCTATAAAATAGAGATCATTCTGTAAACTACAATATGATTTGAACATAGACCATGTTATTTTGAAACCTCTGAGGCAAATGTTGATTAGTCACACAATATATCCAATTAACACATTTAAAAGAACCTACATTTTTATGTTTAATATATCAATATAAATGGATTGTTAATCTCCAATGATGTATGCTTTCTTCAGGTTCAAGTCTTTCCCTCAATCAAGAGAGCCAAGCCAAATGGGGTTTTTGGACTTTATAGTGAACAAGAATAATTGGTTTTTATATTTGTGGTAGATATTTCTCTTTAACCTCTTTTAATTGACATATGTATTGATCTTTCTTGTTTTATTTTATAATTTTATATACATTCTGAGATTAAATATATTGTAATGATTTTAGCCCAGAGTCATCATTATTTTTTAATTTTTAATTATTATGGGTACATCATTGTTGTATATCTTTTCAATTGCCAAATCCAATGAATTGTATCAGTTTTCCTCAAACTCTAAGCTACTTCCTATCTGTCGCTTCTGCTAACACAATTGCTTTCTGATTTCTCCAGCTCTGCGTACTCCTTCCATTCCTCACTCTGCAGTCGGGAAGCTGCTCTTAAAGTAAATGTTAATCATGCCACAGTCCACTTCCCACTGACCCAAACCCATTGCACAGTTCAGACCCTTCAATTGAACTACATTGTTTTTACCTGAAGACTAAAATTGTCAATAGGATCAATAAATACCTGAATATATTTTTCTACTTCCCCCCTCCATTACCATTCCTGAGCCCTCCAAAGTGAACTACTTTCCATTTATCAACCTTGTCATGCTCTTGGGATTTGCTCATGTTATTCTTTGCTAGGAATGTTCCCATTGGCACCTTTCTCTTCTGTCCCTGCCCCAACTTCTCATACGTCACATCTCAGTTTAAATGCTGTTTTTTTAGGAAAGGTTTCCTAATGACTCCAGTTATAGATTCCTGTGGAATCCTAAACTTCTCCTAGCACAGTGCTTGGCACATCATTGTCATCTGATACATATTTGTTGATTAAGTAAGGTATAAAAATTTTTCTTTGTCATGTTTTTCTGATTCTTTCCTATTTCTATAGATACTAGTTCTTTGCTCTTCTTCCTTATTTTCTCTTCCAAATATAAGTGTTCTTCAAGTTTCTCTCCTGGACTTTCCTTTCTTATTCTCCTCCCTTAGTAATTTCATGACTTTAAGTGGCACCCCCTATGTAGAAAATTAGTAAGCATATATTTTCAATTTAAATTTTTCTCAGTGCATACCCATACATGACTGTTAGGTTCCTCCATTTGGAGGGCGCCTCAAATTGAATATATCCTACATTTGCCTCCAAAACTTTTGTTCCTATATTCCATAATTTTGTTAGTGGCACACTAGCTTTCCAACCATCTGTGTATAGAATATATTTTGATTATTACTTTACCCTAATCTCCTCATATCCACCCAATTCAATAAATTGTCCAGTCTTATTGAGGATGTGACCTCAGTTTCTCATCTCACATACTCTTTTTTTTTCCTGTGCCCAGCAGTCTACTTTGTGCTTCTGTTTCATTTACCACGTTTACACCAAACAACCTCTACTAGGCTCCCCCATCTTTAGTTTTTCACTACTCCACAGCCCCTATGGCCTTTTTCCCAAATGTTTCTTCTTTTAATGGAGCTTTTTATCTCCCTGCCTTTTCTCATGCCCAGCTTCGGCCTCCCCTTTCAATGCTCAGCAGACAAATTTCCTAACTTTTCCACGTGGAAACCATTTCTTCTTCCTTTTAATTCTCATAGCACTATATAACACTTAATCACTATTTCTTTTATGGCACTATCAGCTTTTTGTTTAAATTATTTCATGATAGTTTATGTACAGCCCCTTTCCTCTCAAAGGTGTTGTAATTTCCCAGAAATAGATATTATGTCTGGTTCACTTTGTATCTTCCATACATTTCACAAGTTCTAGGTGCTAAACAAGTGTGGTTATTAAGTGACTGAGTTGATGCCATCCTTGATTTTATATACATATATTTATTGACTAAAATTCAGTTTATGGTAATTTATTGATATTCACTTTAGTGGTTAATTCTAAAATATTCTGCCTTTATTCCTAATTTTCTTAAATATTCATCATTGTCTAGTTTGTTACTTTTCAAATAGTTTTCTTTGGTGGAAACTTCTATAAATTCAAAATGAAATTATTTTTACAGACAGCTTGATATTTTTGTGATATAAAAAAAAATTCTACTCTATTCTAATAAAACTCTATTCCCTCACTCACCAATATTTGATGATTGCTACAAGTACCTAAATTATTGTCATTTCCTCTCTACTTACACAGAAAGAATATTTTTTTGTTCTGCAATTATTATCCCACTTTGTGCAATCTGCCCAAAATTACTTTTCTTTGTTTTAATCTCAACAAATACAGGGTAGAATACTAAAGTTTGATTTAATGGTGAGTTCCCAAAGCACAGAACATTAGCTCTGTGAATTTCATCTGATTAAAAAAGGGCTTTATCCCAAAATCAGGAATAAGATGGACATGGACATAGAGTTCAAGTATTATCAGATGTAAGGACAAAAGGCATTTGAGGATCAGGCAACAAAGAAATTCAATTCCAATTGTGTCGTATGAAAAAGGAAGAATGACATGAGGCAAACAGCAGAGACTGACAGTGTAGGGATCCTTCTCAGGTGGCACTTGTAAGCAACACTGATCTTTCACCACAATCAAATGTAGTCTCAGCACCCATGAAAAGTGAAATAAGAGTAGGTCAATCACCTACCCTATTTGAGAAGGGACAGAGTTGCTGGAATTAGCTTAAAAACATGTGACTAGAAAAATGCCACATGTAAAAACAAGATTTATTTCATATGAGTATTGATGGAATATTACTAATCATGAGGAAAGGGTAAAATGTATGGCCATAGAGAAGTCATTCCAGGGTATCTTTTGCTGAGAGGATGAGTAAATTTTGAAAAATGTATGCCAAACATATTGAAGTTAATTTTCACTTAATTTTAAACTGTTCTTGGGTTTACTATGTTAAAAATGTCCCTAAGATAATTTTTAAATGGCCCTACCTTTACGATAAGCACCTCCTTTGTCACCAATTATGTTCTTTTGCTTTTCAAATCCATTGAAAATGTTATTTTGGTTTATTTAACTTGTAACACAATTAAATATTCACTTTTAGAAAAGATAGGAAAAATATGATTAAAATTGCTGAAAAGACTTTTTTAATATAAAAGTTATTAAAAAAACAACTATTCCATGACTTAAGCATAAATTAATTTGAAATATACAAATTTAATTTTCTTAAAACATTCATGGATAAAATACTTTAAATTATTTGAAGATATTTAATATACTGAAAACACAGCAGTGTTCGCTCTGTTAAGACTTAAGAATCTTAGAGATTCCTAAGTTACTAAATTATGGCTAAATATTGAAGACACTGCCATGTAATGTTTGATTTGTTTTCTTGCTCAAAAGAGGTTTGCTTTAAATAAAATGTTAGAAACCATTTGCTGACAGTGAACTGATGATTCACCTGATTATGTCCATCACTTTTGTTCAAAGGGGGATTTGAGTATAGGGTGAAGGCAGAGGAAAAAAAAAAGTCTTGTTATTAATAGAACCATTTTTGTATTGACTAGTTTCAGAGTTTATCTTAAAATAAATTTTCATGAGCAAAGCACAACATCAAAAAATATGTAACCAGCTTCATGTTTGTTTCTAGTGTTTTAAGTCTTAAACAGAAATAGTATCCAATCTTTCATAAAAAAAAGTCCTCTGAGCCATTCCAGATTGTTGGGTCAAGAAACTCCAGATGTTGTAGAAGGGATAGAATCACATATATAAACTTAAACTATGGTAAGTAAGTACTTTTTAGCAAAAACAAATGGCAGATTGTACATTTTAAAATTTAAAAACACATTAAAAGAAGGACCGCTTGTTTAAAATAATATTATATAATTGACGATACTCATAAAAGATAAGTTTCCTTAAGTTGTGAAACTAAATCTTTGATTTTACAACAACATTTTGTTTGCTCTTTGTGTTCTGTTTCAACAGGTGGAGTTTGTGAATGAATTAAAGGGGGTGTTTCTCTTACAGCTTCAAGACAATTTGCTTTCAAATTGATTATTGTTTAAAAATAAGACTATTGTGTTGAAATAGAAGTACTGGGAAATGCATCCCAATAATAAAGGCAGAGAACAGAAAATTCTGAAAGTAGGGACCATGTTTTTATTCTGTCTGTAACCAAGATTGTGTGAAATGCTGTCTCTTCTTTTCACAGTTATAACCATTCCCCGTGGAGACATTACCTTGAGTGCTTTGGTATTTTTGAGTTTGATGCTTTACCGTCATCAACAAGGGGGAGAAAAGGTTCTGTAACAGTACTAAACAGAAGCTCTGACAAATTTAACTTTTTATATTTAATTTTTAAAGTTACATAATACTTAATACATTCAAAAAATGTGTGCAACTTTTGTATAGCATGTAAAAGCAAATAAAATGCACACTGTTGAACCCATTAATTAAACTAAAGTCTAAAATATTGCCTGTTTCTTTGACACTATGTGTGTTTCCCTTTAAAGATCACATCCCTTCCTCCCCATTCCCAGAGGTTACCAAGATCCTGGATTTTGTGTTTATTGTTATTACCCCTATTATTTAAGGAATATATTTATGGCATATACATGTATTCATAAATAGAATATTGTTTAATTTTGCTTGTTTATGAGTTTTAGAAAACAGGACATGTGTCTAGAGATTCAATTTTTCACTCAAAATTTTATTTCTAGGATTTATTAATGAAGTTTTATGTAGTTATATGTAATTCACATTTATTGCTGTGTATTTCACTATGACTATGTCACAATTTACTTATTTGTTTGTACTAGTCAGAGTGTTGCTAGGCAAACAAAAGTCATTCTATATATAATAGTTATAACCTATAAATTCAAGGGTAATATAGCTGTTGGAAGACATGGGAGAAGGGACTTCAGGAAAATTCTACACATGGGCGGTGAAAATCTGAGTCTGAAGCCTCAGAACACAGGGCAGAAACCAGAGCTCCAGGAAATTCTATGAAGCTTGTCATGACCACAAAGTGGAAGTTTAGGGAGAGATCTGCAAAGCTTGCCCAAGACTAAGAACTGAGAGCTGGTGGAGAAGTCTGTAAGGCTTCTGTATCCATGGAGTGGGAACTCATGAAGAAGTCAGCAAAATAATCATGTCTGACCTCCATGGCTTGCAAAAAATGGCGGACCCCAATATATACCCAAGTTCCAAATCTCATGCAACTCCCCAACACAGACAAAACCCACCACACACACACAAAAGCATACATGGAAAAGCATCTGTAAAATAGTTCCAAGACATAGGCAGAAATGCTGGTTATGGTGTGGAGTTGACAGCACACCACTCTTGAACTGATAGTTTTTTCCCAATTATTTTTGCTCTTACAAGCATTGAAATTTTGAATATTCTTTTACACGTGCCAAATTTTCTCTAATGATATATCTAGGAATGAGATTGTTGAGACATAGGATCAATGCATTTACAGATTTACAAGACAATACCAAATGGTTGTATCCATTTACACTCCCACAAGCAGGCTATATAAGTACCTGTGCCTCCACATTCAATGCTTGATGTCTGACCTCTTCATTTCTACCATGATAGTGTGTGTAAATTAAATCTCATTGTGGTCTTAATTTTATTTTTATTTAAATTCTAATGAGGTTGAACTTTTCATATTTTTTCTTGTTACTATTTCTTCTTCGATGACCTATTAATGATTTTATCCTTTATCTATTATTTGCCTTTTCCTTAGTTTTATCTTTGTTTTTCTAAACTAATTCTTTCTTGGTGATGTAATGCAAATAGTCTCCAAACTTCTAACTTATGTTTTGATGACCCTCATTGTGGTGTATTTTGATGAACAGATATTCTTAATTTTAATCATACTTTTATTTTATAATTATAACATTTTTGTCATTTTAAAAATATTAGACACCATTTTCCTATATTTTTCTTCTAGAAATTCTAAAGTTTTTCCTTTCACAGCTAAATCTAGAAACCATCCGTAATTCAGTCTTTTATTACGATGTAGGAAGTAATTTCATTTTTCTTAGTATGGATAGTCAATTATGCTATGCATTAAGTAGTTCATTCTTTCCTTAGTGTATTAGTTTCCTACTGCTGCTGTAACAATTGTCAGAAACTTAAACTTAGTGGCTTAAGTAAACAGTTTATTATTTTACATTTATGGAGATCAGAAGTCTGAAATGGTTTCTATGAGGCTAAAATCAAGCTATCTGCAAGGTTTCAAGGCTCTAGGAGAGAATCTGTTCCATGACTTTTCTAGCTAATAGAACCTGCCTGTATTCTTTGATTCATGGCCTTCTTCCATCTTCAGAGCCAACAAGTGCATCACTACAACCTGCGCTTCTGTTATCACATCTCCTCTGACTCTGCTGCCTCCCTCTTTCACTTATAAAGACATAGGGGCCAAGTGTGGTGGCTCATGCCTATAATCCCAGCACTTCGTGAGGCCAAGATGAAAGGATCTCTTGAGGCCAAGAGTTCAAGACCAGCCTGGACAACATAGTGAGACTCTGTCTCTACAAAATATAAATTAAAATAAAATAGTTGGGTGTGGTGGTATGTGCCTATAGTCCTGGCTACTTGGGAGGCCGAGACGAGGTAATTTCTTCAGCCCAGAGGTTCAAGGTTACAGTGAGTTGTGATCCTGCCACTGTACTCCAGCCTGGGTGACAGAGTGAGATCCTGTCTCTAAAAGAAATAAAAATAAAAAATAAAATAAAAATTAAAAGACACATTGGGCAAATCTGGAAAATCCAGGATAATCTCTCCATCTCAAAATCTCTAATTTAATCACATCTAAAAAGTTTCTTTGACAAGGTAACGTATTTACAGATTCTGGGTATTAGAACATGGACATCTTTAGGGCACCATTATTCCGCCTACTTCACTCAAAGATCTAAAATGCCACCTGCATCGTGTATCATTTTGACATACACAGGAGTCTGTTTTTGGATTCTGGATTATATTGCTCTATTTGTCTATCTGTGCTCCAAGGCTGCATGCATCACACTATCATAATTAATATAGTATCATGAAGAATCTTGGAATTCCACAGGAATAACCCTCAACTTATACTTTTGCTTCTGAATGTTTTTACTGTTCTTGGACTTTTACTTTTTCAAACAAATTTTAGAACCAGTTCATAAATTGATCAAAAGCGATTATGATTGTACTTAGAATTGCATTGAATCTATAGATGAGACTAGAAAGCTATATGGCATTGTGACTCCTAATTACCAACATAATGTGTTTCTTAATTTATTTACACCTATGTGATGGCTTTAGTAATGTATTTCATACATTTTTAACATCCATAGCTAAATTTATTCCTGAGAAATCTATTTTTACTGCTGTTATAATTGGTATTTCTTTTTTAAAAAAATAGTTTCTAATTATATGCTGCTGGTATACAAAAATACAATTGATTTTTGTATTGATTTTGTATAAAGTATGTTGATAAGCTCTCTTACTAATTCTAATACTTTTTATGAAGATACTTTAAGCTTTTTATGTATATGATTGTATAAACTGCAAATATTTTTCTCTTACATTCTCATGTTTATAACATTTATCTTTATTCAATGGTTTGAATCTGTGGCACTGAATGAAGCATCAAGAATGTGTGTTTTTACCCTGTTTCTGATATTGCTTTATCATTAAATCTATTTTTATGAGTTTTGAGTAGAAGCCTTATATTGATTAAGTATGTTTCCTTATTTCTCAGATGATGTGAATTTTTTATGATTATATTTAAATTTTTTCAAATAATTTTCCTGTTCAAATAAAAAGGTAACCATTTTTAATTAGTTTTTTTGTTAATGGCCAAATTACAATTAGAGGTTATAAATCTCTAAGTACCTTGAATAACACATCTCAGTCATGATGTATTTTTTGTATATATACGACAGGCCTTGGATATGCTACTATTTTGTTGAATTATTTTTTCATGTTTATTTTCCATGAATGGCTTATTCTGTAGATTTCCTTTTCTGATTTGGTTTTGGTATTTTATAATAGCCTGCTAAAATTAGTTGGGGGATATCACTCCATTTCTTCCTCTGGAATAGTCTGCATAGATTGAAATGATGTGTTTACTAAAAGTCTAGGGAGATTCCTTTGTGCAACTCCTGGAACTGATATTTCTTTTTAGTACATTTTATTATGATATTTTTTTCTGTTGATTTACTTTTATTTTTTAACAAATTTTATTGTGTTTATTTAAGGTATATGGCATGATGTGAGGGATACATTTAGATAGTAAAATGTTTACTATAGTGAACGTATCTATCATCTCACATATTTACCCTGTTTGAAAATTTTTGTGGAAAAGAGCATCTAAAATCTACACATTCTACATGAATCCCAAATACAATACAATTTTATTCAATATTACTTGTGGTCCTCAATTTTTACACTATATCTCTAGACTTGTTCATCCTACATGTCTGTTACTTTTTATCCTCTGACCTCCATTACCTCACCCTCCGTCCCCCCCACCCGCCCTGCCCTGTAACTATTGTTTCATTCTCTGTCTCTGTATATTTGGATTTTCCTTTTTTGTAGATTCCACATGTAATTGAGATCATGCAATAATTTTATTTCTGTGTCTGGCTTACTTCACTTAACATAATATCCCCCGGGCTCTGTCAGTGGACACTTAGGTTGTTTCTATATCTTGGGTATTATAAATAATGCTGCAATGAAAATCAATGTGCAGTATTTTTACAAGGTGATTTTATTTCCTTTGCGTGTATGCTCAGAAGAGAGATTGTGGGGTCATATGATAGTTCTATTTTTAATTTATTTATAAACCTCTATGCTGTTTTCCATAATGGCCATACCAGTTTTCATCCCCATAGATAATATGCAGAAATTCCTTTTTCTGCACACCCTTGCTAATATTTGTTATCTTTTGACTTTTTGATAATAACTATCCTAACAGGTATGAGGTGGTATCTCATAGTGGTTTTGATTTGCATTTCACTGATGATTAATGATGTTGAGTACCTTTTCACATACCTGTTGGCAATTTTTATGTCTTCTTATGAGAAATGTCTGTTCAGATCTTTTGCCCAATTTTAAATTGGGCTATTTGTTTTTCTGCTATTGAGTTGTATTGGTTCTTTATGAATTTGAATATTAACCCATTATTAGATATATACCTTGCAAATATTTTTTCCCAATCTGTAAGCTGTTGTTTCAGTTGATTGGTCCTTTGCTATGCAGAAGCTTTTTAATTTGATGTAGTCCCATTTATTTGTTTTTGCCTTTGTGGTCTGAAATTTTGGTGTGCTATCCCAAAAATTTATTACCAAGGCCAACTTACAGGGAATTTTTGCCTCTATTCTCTCAGAATTTAATCCAAACATACACAGTCAACTGATTTTTGACAAGGGTATCATTATAACACAATGTGGAAAGGATAATCTTTTCAATAAATGGTGCTGGGAAAACTGGAGTTCCAATGTAAGGGAATGAAATTGGGCTCTTATATCATACACAAAAATCAACTCAAAATGGATAAAAGACTTAAATGTAAGACCATAAACTATGTCATCTCTTTTTATATGAATTTTCAGCCTTCTAATTTGTTTTCTTCTAATTCTTAATTGAAATATTATATACATACAAGGAAATGCACAGTTTTTAAAAGGGTGGTTTGATGAGTTTTGATAGAAGTATGCCTATACTTCCAACAAAATATAGAACAATTTTGTCACCCCAGATGTTTCCTTCATTATGCTTCCCAGCTAGTCCAACTCCAGGCTTCTGTTCTCAACAGGCAACCAATCTTAAGAATTATAACACCATATATTATTTTTGCCACTAGAATTTTGTGATAATGGAATCTAACGATGTCCTTTTTTATCTGGCTACTTTCACTCAAATGTTTGTGAGATGCATTCATATTGTTGTGTCAATCAGTGACTAATTCTTTTCTATTTATGTATAAACTTATTTATCCATTCTCCTAGGATGGGCACTGATTTATTTCTAGTTTAACGGTGATTGTGAATAAAATGTCATGAGCATTCTTGTGCAAGTTGTTTTGTAGAACATATGTTTTGTTTTGTTTTTTTTTTTTTTTTTGAGACAGAGTCTTACTCTGTTGCCCAGGCTAGAGTGAGTGCCGTGGCGTCAGCCTAACTCATAGCAACCTCAAACTCCTGAGCTCAAGCGATCCTCCTGTCTCAGCCTCCCGAGTAGCTGGGACTACAGGCATGCGCCACCATGCCCGGCTAATTTTTTCTATATATATTTTTAGCTGTCCATATAATTTCTTTCTATTTTTAGTAGAGGTGGGGTCTCGCTCTTGCTCAGGCTGGTCTCGAACTCTTGAGCTCAAACGATCCGCCCACCTCGGCCTCCCAGAGTGCTAGGATTACAGGCGTGAGCCACTGCGCCCGGCCAGAACATATGTTTTTGTTTCTCTTGGATAAATATTTAGCAGTAATATTGCTAAGTCATAATGGAGCTCTATGTTTAACTTTATAAATAACTGTCCATCTTCTTTCCAAAATAGCTGTCAACAGTAATTGCTCCAATAATTTCACACCTTCATCAACATTTGGCATTAGTCTTCTTTTAGTTTTAGCCATTCTGGGGCGTGTGCATGTGTGTGGGTGTGTATGTTATTGATGTGAAGGAGTTCTTTATAGATTCCAGATTCTAGTTATTTTTTCAGATATATAATATATATTATATATATAATATATAATATATATAAAAAGAGCATTTTCTCTCAGTCTATAGCTTAGCTATTCAATTTTTTGATGGCTTTGGGGATAAGCAGGGTGTTTTTGTGAGTGCTCTTTGCTTCCTAATTACGTAATCTTTTCTTAGCCTAAGTTTGCAAAGGTATTTTTTTTTATTTTTTTCCTAGAATCTTTATAATTTTAGCCTTTAAATTTAGATCTATGATTGATCTCAATGTAAGGTTTGCCTAACTGTGAGGTAGGGCATAAAAGGTTTTATTGTGTTTACTTTTTTTGTTTTTTTTGGTAATACATATCCAGTTGTTTCAGCACCATTTGTTGAAAAGACTTTACTTTTCAAATTTTTTTGCTTTGGCACTTTTGTCAAAAATAAATTGACCATAGATGTGTAGTTTCTTTGGACACTATACTGTTCCATTTATCTATGTACCTATATGTGCAATAATCCATACTGCAGTACAATTTTGAATAAATGTGGTGAGATCAAACATCTTTGTTTTTATCTTGGACTTAGGGGAGAAACATTTTGTTTTTTACTATTACCTATGGTGCATATTTTTTAAGAAAAACAGGGAAACTGATTTAGAAAGCCATTACTTAAGCTTATTTATCTCTGTCTTTCATGCTCCCAGTATAGTTTTAGGGGACTTGTAAGCTCTTTGTACTTTTAAAATTATAATAATCGATGAATTATGGCACAAATGATTATCTTGGTCATTTGGTTTGGTAATATTCCTTTTAGTAGTTGACATATATACTCTGATAACTATTTCTCTTATTTCACCAGTTTTTATTGATGTTTCAGGGTGAGTAAACAAATGTATGGACCCTCAGAATTTTCCATTTAGACATACTGTTTGTATAAATGTTCTATCTGTACTGTTTTTTAACTTTACTTGCTATGTTCACATCTTTTATTTCCTAATCCTAACAAAACTCTTTAATACATAGAGATTTAAGAATAATTGAGTTCCTTAATTCCTAATCATGAAATTTGTAATAGAATGTTATGGGCACAGGAACTTTTTAATAAACATGAATATTAAATTTTCTTTTAGAAATCAATTTAAAATAATTTTTGCAATTTTGAAGGTCTATAGACGTATGTTAAAATTGTTTCTTATTCCACTAATTTAGTTGGAGGGATAAAGCATTTAGAAATTGTGTAAACCAGTGTGATTCTCTCTAATTTCTTTCCTTAGTAAGTGATTCATTTAATTATATAAGTAAATGATAAATTCAACATAGTATTGACTTTGGCATTCTTTCAGAAAGAAATACCTGTTTTAAAAATGGGTCATAGATTGGAGATCTGAAATAGTTTTGTGGGTGGGGGTGTGTATGTGTGAATGTATGATATAACTCTCTTCTCAATGGTAAAGTTTGAAAAACCCATAACTCCTCAATTATTCTTGGTGCAAATCATCCCTTTACTTGACCTTAAAACAGACATTCTATTGATTTTGTTTCCTAGTTCAATTTTGTGGGGAAATTGCTTGGACCAAGAGGAAACTCCTTGAAGAGGCTACAGGAAGAAACAGGTGCTAAAATGTCTATCCTGGGAAAAGGATCAATGAGAGATAAAGCAAAGGTACTGAACTTTGAATTTGATATTTAACACATACAGGAGGTTACCTGTAACACTGATGGTCAAATTTACAAGCACACATGACCTGCTGTTTCATCATTTCGTATGATTTTCACCTGCTGGGACTATCCTGTGGCACTTTCTGATGTCTGCTTTGTCTACCTAAAAATCAATTATTGGCCCCCTTCCTTTTTGTCAGAACATATATTCTGTATTTTCATTCGCTATAGTACTTTGTGTAGCTTGCTATCAAATCTTCTCACTTTTTCTGCATCCTCTGTAGGATGTTTCTATATGTCTGTGTTCATTTTCTTTAATTCCCTGGCTGGTTCCTTTTTCTTTCTTCAATCATATCACCTAATCACATCTATTGTATCATTATCTCTCTGCTCTATTTCACTTTGATCCTCTTACCTGAAGCAATTTCAAATGCTTATCTGCAAATCTAAAAGAATACTGCCTATTCCCTGAATGTTTCAATGATATTAAACAACTCACCTGACCCTCAAAAGAACAATAAGATAAGAAATATATCAAGTTTGATGTTGAAAATGATTTATTTCACATCTGAACTGAATCATTTTCCATTTTATAAAATGATAGCAATTTTCTATGTGTTAGAATTCAATGTTTAGGAGAAATAACTATTTGTAGAGATTTACTCATAAAGAATCTTTGAAAATGCATGGCGAAAGGGTGGATGTGTGTGGTAGTATCATTTAACCAGCCCATACCTTTATGATTTGATAATGTTGTTATGGAAAATGAAATGTTCAAACATTTATTTCTGACTATGGGAATACTTAAAAAATTGCTCAGAAGTTCTGTGTTCATACTATTAATAAAACGTCTTAAATGAAGATATTTATAGTGAGAAATGTCACTGAACTGGTGAAAATATTTTTCAGGAAATATTTTATCTTTATTGTAGTAAGTCTATATTTGAAGTTTAAGCAAGACATGCTATTTGGGTGCTTTTTTAGAATGTCTCAATAGTCAACTCTAAAAAATTGCAAAAGGTGTAGTTTTTGCTAGCCTTTTCTTCAGGGTAAGTACTGTATATAATTTCAGAAATGACTATATTCTTGTGAATCCTCCTGCCCCTAGTTTCTCTGACTACATTAGAATAAATATTACAAGTATTTAAGAGATGACAGCACCTGCATCTAGTTGTGAGAAAAACTTTTACTTCCTGCTACAAACTTCTTTTATATAAGAGGAGAAATTGACACATAATGATTTAAGTCTGTACTTTCATATATACTTTAATATTGTTTTTGTTATATATTCCACAAATACCTCATACTCTTACACTGTGAACTTTAGACCGTGTGCTTTTCTACTCTTACATGTTCTTTAAGATTTAGATTAGGCATTGTCTCCCTTACAGGGCTTCCCTGAACTTCTGTCATAGGCTAAACCCTCTTTATCACATATATTTTACTGAATTATCTATTTATCTCCAGGGTGGAGAATTGTCCTAGTTAGCTGTGCACATGTGGAGCCTCCATATAGTCTCTCCACATCTTTTAAAACATATGGGTGTATATTTTTCATTCCCATACATTTGGACATATTTTCCTGTTCATAAAGTTTTAAATTAGATTCCTTGTTCCCTGTGAGCACGTTAGGTACCAGCAAAAGTATTTGAAAATCCAATAGGAAACAAATTTGCTTCTATTATGTTTCCATTAGGTTTAATTTACTGATATTACCTGTTACTTAAAATCCAGTTTCTTATTACTTTTTGGGTGATCCATCATGTTTATCTATGCTTTGAGTGTTTTCATTGTTCTTTATAAAATAAAATAAAATATGTAATAATGATAATAATAATTTATTGTAGTGTAAAATATATTTTCATAGAATCCATATAAGCCCTTAACTCTCAAGATGGTTGGACACACACAGCTGAAAGAAAACCACTGGCAGAGATATAAAAAATATACTTCAGTAAATACTTGATTAAAATAAAAATAAATCCTTGGTAAATTATTGATTACTGTGCTGCTATTTTGCCTCTCTGCAACATGACCTGAAGAGGAAGGAAGATTTTACATTATTTTATTTTTTTAACCATTAAATGAAACTCATCTGATTCTGCATTGAAAGTATATATGTGTTTGTGTGTGTGTGTGTGTATAGTTACACAAACAGGCGTATATTCATGTGTTAATTAAAGAAGTATTTCTTGATCACACTGTGTGTCATTCACACTTCTAGTTTACACTAATGAATATAACAAGGTTGTTCCTCTCTTGGAGTTTACATTCCAATGGGAGAAGCAGACAATAAAAGTGAATAAATTTTATACTTTCAAGCATTGATAACTGTCATAGATTAAAATAAAACAGGAGAAGGGAAAAGAGATTAACGGTGGTGGGAGCAAATTTTGATACAGTGATCAGAAAGGAACCAGTGGAGACGGATCAGAAATAAGAGAGAGAGAAGGCCAAATGTGAGGGCTCTGAGGGAGAATCTTTACCTTTAACTATAACCATGTCTATATCTGTATCTATAACTATTACATATTATGACAGCTATAGCCATATCTTTGTTTAATAACCGTATTTATTCCCCTTTGTCTACTATCTGATTTCTTAGCTCCTCTTTGTAGTAAAATTCACTGAAATGTCTCTTGCAATTACCAGCTCTCCTCCATTCTTTATTGTTTTCCTCCTTAGTCTTCATAACTGGGTCTTCTTTCTCTTCCAGACCTCCAAGCCCAGGCTTAGTCTTTAGATTTCTTTTTTCCCTTCATGATCTCCTACCACCCATGTGCTCTAAACCTAAAATTTATGTCCAGGCCCAAATCTCTCCCTTAAGTTCTAGATTCTAAACTTATATATTTACCTACTCAACATGTCAATGTGGATGTCTAGTAGGCACTGAAACATAATGTCCAAACATACATGCACACATAACTACACATACACAAATACATGTATGTATGTATGTATGTATATACATAGACAAAGATTCTCTCTTCTTGACCAAACTTTAGTCAGGCTCTTCTGAGCACTCTTCTAAACTAGACCCAACTGTGCAAAGATTGGATGTGTTTATTTAAAGTTTGTATCAGCAAGCATTAAGGAGTTCAATGTTTTTCACATTTTGTTCAACAGAAAAAAAATAAATGACTGAAGCATTATGAAGCACTCCTTGTGGATTAATGAAGCCTGGGTCAGTGGCCTCTTCTGTGGTCCCTTAGTCAGACAACTTTGCAGAAAATATTGTTCAATAAATTTGTTTGCTTCACCTTTTAGGGCATGATAATACAGATTGCTTTACCATATTAGGCATGCTGTTCAGATGCTGCACAATGTATGCCTTAAATTTGATCTTTATCTCATGATAAAAGGAGATTTTTTTTTTTTTTTTTTTTGAGACGGAATCTCACTCTGTCACCCTGGCTAGAGTGTAGTGGTGACATCATAGCTCACTGCCACCTCCAACGCCTGGGGTCAAGTGATCCTCCTACCTCAGCCTCCCCAGGAGCTGAGACTACCAGCATGTGCCACCACGCCCAGCTGATTTTTTCTATTTTTAGTAGAGATGAGGTCTCACTTTTACTCAGGCTGGTCTCGAACTCCTGAGCCCAAGCGATCCTCCCACTTTGGCCTCCCAGAATGCTAGGATTATAGGCATGAGCCACTGCACCCAGCCTAAAAGGAGATAGTTGTCTAAGTCTGGAAAAAATAACTAATCAAAAATATTTATTTCACATCTGCTATGTACTCAAGAGTAGTTTCTATATTATGCTCTATGGGAAGTGTTAAACATGACTCCAATCCTTACAAAGCTTGTAATTGAATTAAACATCCCAACCTGTGTAACATTTTTTTTTAAAATGACAAGCTCATTTAGTTTCGTTTTTGTAGACCTATTAAGACTTCTTAATCCTTAAAGCGGAAAATATGAAGTTTTAAGATTTGTTCCCAGATTATTATAAAATTAACTACATAATAGTTCTAATAGTGTCTGAGATGTACTATGGTATCTAGTGGTGTAAGAAGATTCAATAAGTTTAAAGTTTTCATTTTGTTTTTGGTTTGGGGGGAAACATTCCTCTTTGTTTTTTTACAGCTAGCCAACAACTCTGTAAGCAAAAAAGAAAACAAAAGTAAAACCAAAATAAAATGTAGTAACATCCAAGCTAACACTAGCAGCAAAATCCTACTGTACAGTCATGATTTCTTTCCCATATTGATCAGATCCCAGAAAATAGGAACTCACACTCTACCTTAGGCCACCTAGGAATGCTTGAACAGAAGCTGAATTTTAAATTGTGAGGGTAAAAGGTAGTCTTAAATAAATCTAGAAAATAAAATATACAGTATCTATATATTATTTCAAAATACCTCAAGAAATTAACTGACAGTTCAGAAATTTCTTAAAAATCTAAGTCCTTCATGTACCATGTGGCCAGCTGGTCCTAAATAACCACCAGCTGCTGGCTTCACTGGCAGTGGCTTCTGAGCAACCTTCAGGGTAACTTAGTGTAGCTTCAGAGAGTGTTGCTATTTTTAGAGGTGCTGATGGCAAAGATTGGTGAGGGAAAACGGAGGAAGGGATGGCTCTACAGGCTTATCTTTGAAATAGGTGAGAAACAAACATATTATCATCAAGAAAAAAAGTTAGAGAGGTTAGAGAAAATCAGACAATGGCTGAGCATACCTAGACAAGAGTGAGGGAGTAGGAAAGCATAAAAGCAAAATTTCTTTCAGACTCACCCATCATCCTTAAACAGAAATCACACATGGCCATGTTGCAAATAAATTAAGTTGTAATGCAAGGTATTTTGGCATTTCTGTTAATAAGCTTGGTTGAAATTATGGAATGTGGTCTTAAGACATGCTAATGATTATATGTTAAAAGTAAAGTGCTGTTTGGTGGAGTTTTATTTGAAAATGTGTGATAATTTCCAAGGCAAGTTTTTCTGTCTTTGATGTGCTGGTAACATGTGCAGTTCCTGTTTCATAATGTATCTTCTGTATGTGGTGATGGCTACTTTTGTAAATCCTTTCTGATTTCATGGCAAATTGATTTGCATCACTAATAAAGTCAATGAAAACCTTCAAAGAGTTGTGGTCGCCTAGTGGGCAATGGGAGTGTGAATGAACCCAGCACCAGCCATCCTCTCATTTGGCTTCTGGGCTCTGCCTAGCATCAAACAGCATGATGATGGTCTCTCAGATCCTGAAGGGGCAAAGCCATGCTCTTTGCTTGTCAGGCAGGCTACGTTTGATTACATAGATTTCCTGCTTCAACTCTTTAATATCTCGAACACCAAAAGCAATCTGTAATCCTACAAAATCAAGTCATTTCGACTTTAATTATAGCTGTACCCCTAATAAACTACACAGTAGACCAACAATATTTCTTTTTCAACTTTCCTTCTCCAAAAAAGAATGCCTAGTTCATCTTGACTTCCAGCAGAGTTGGAGGAATAAGCATAATAATTTGCTTAAGTATCATTTGGATTTGTGAAGCACAGGAGAGTATTATAAAATACAAATAGATGGAATTTTATTTTTCTTTGATTCACTGCATTCTTCTGCTTCTCTAATCTGAGTTCTAAAGAGTTAGAGTAACAGAAGGAAAGGTCCCATGTGAACAACGGTAGCACATGTGATAAGGAACATTGTATTACAAATACGTATGTGGGAGTACAATGAAACCTATGTTGTAATGTTGAACCAATAGAGTGGGCTCTAGTTCTCTTCCACTTGAATCTGTATAGTTTCAGTGACTTGCTTGTAACCAATAGAATGCAGAGGAAATGTTAATTTATGATTCCTGAGGCTACTGTGGAAGAAGGTGTGTACCTTCTTGCTCATTTGCAGGAACACTATCTCTTGGAGCTCAAAGCTGCCTTGCAAGGATTCTGACGATCCTGAGGCTGTCTCCCATGAAGAAAGCCAAGATTACATGGAGAGCCTATGTAGAGGACTCCCAGTCCTTTGAGTCATCTCAGAGCAGGCTTTTCACATGCAAGTAAAGAACTCTCCAGATGATTCCAGCCCTTTTGAGTGATCACCAGCTGCTCAAGCCCTCCTCTCTATGGTACTCGATCTATAATCTCTGACCCACAGACTCCTTGTGCATTATAATACTATTAAATGGCTATTTTAGGCCTCTAAGTTTGGCATGGTTAGTTATGCAATGACAGATAACTGGAGCACATCACCACTACTTTATATGTAATATTAAAAGATTTGTAACATTGTTAGCAATTTTCTAAATTTTAGATTTGTTCTCTTTTTGCATTTATGCTGACCTCTAATGGCAATCACTATAGACTGGTAATTTCTGGAGGGGTGTGTGTGCATGTCTGTGTGTGTGTGTGTGTGTGTGTGTGTGTGTGTTGGGTGTTTTGGGGGGGGGGAAGGGGTTGTTTTTTGTTTTGTTTTGTTCTGTTTTCATTGTCTTTACTTGAAAATTTTTTTGAATTTTTCTCTCTCACTATCAAATAATTGAAGCACATGTCAAACTTTTATTCCAAACTTGTCAGTAGGTGAAAAGGGTTCCAAGATAGGCAATTTGAAAATTTCTTCTTGGTAGAGACATTTTATGGGATACCAGACACCAGAAATAGAAACTTGTATTTTAAAAGTATTAGGCTATTTATAAAGCTGGTATAAGGTTTTTTTTCCATTTTTGGATGCCTGGCTTAATATCACTAGACTGAAGGTTAAATGGGCAAGTAGTTCCGATTTTTCAGAAAGGCTTCTTATTTTACTACAACTTGACAAAGCAAGGGCTTCCGCATTTTTTCAGGGATGCTAGATGGATCCCAGAAGGGGAAGTAAATGGCACCACACAGAAAGTACTGCCATAGACCAAGATTTGGACAGTTCTCTTTCTTAGTCCCTCCTTTTGACCAAGATAGATTGTGAAAGGTTTGTTTTGGTCATGAAAATGTCCATAAGGCATTTTTGTCCAGAGGCCATTAACTGAGCTTGTTGCTTCATTAGTCATTTCTTATGTTTCTTGTAGAGGTAAAATTTAGATATGAGAGCTATTTATACAATAAATGGGCCATCAAGATTATTTGCAATATATGTACACGTTGATATTATTTCCTTTTACCAGTTTCTTATATTAGAGAAGAATGTCCAAGCAGAATCCTAAGGCAATTAAGTTAGTAATTTATATTTATATATAATTTATTTACTATTGGTATACTTTATATTTTAGTACTATATACATATATTTTCAGTGGATAATCTCTCTGCTTCTCTCTCTATATGTACGTGTGTGTGCATACACACATGTTTGTGTCTTTTCTTTAATAGCAAGCACTAATTAACACATAAAATACCCCTAGTTGTATAGTAAATAAATCTAGAGCATATGTAATTGCTTAAGTTCTATATTGCATATTATATTTGTAAAATATAAGATATACTTCATTTTTCATATTAGATCCTATTTTTGCTTTGCCCACAAATCCAGTAATCAACCAATAGACCCATATGAACTTCTCATTGTTCTAATAGGAGAATTGAATATTAGACAGAAATATTTAAGTTACTTATTTTGCTCATTGTAAGATATAATGCACTTTTAATTAATGGGTAATTTTAATGTTGAACTATTAAATGGTTATCAAGAAAGCTAAATAATAATATTGAAACTCCTAGAAAAGCCTTTGATGAAAAGATTGTTGTTATTATTTGTATTTTTTTTAGAAAGATGCTGTTAAGTGTTTGTTTTAAAGAGTTGAAACTTGACCCCAATATAAGCCATGTTCTTTGAAGAGAAACTTGGACAATTTGGTCTAGCACAGCTTGGGGAATTTGGGGCCACCGTAAAGAGGATAATGGGCGCAGAGTGGAAATGCTGAAGAGAAAAATCCTGTATTTAGCTCAAGTGCATCATCAGCACTAATTTGGATTCTGAATTTCATTAGTTGCAGTGATTTTTATTTGACTTCGTATTCTGTTTTCTTATTAGTTTTTTTTAACTTCACAGGCCATTAAAAATTTGAATAGTAGTCTAGCTTTACCAGACATCAACATCTGAATCATTCCTTACTTGAATAGAGTTGTCATGAATACATGAAAATTTGTTTGGGCTCTTGACAACTGTTGTTAAACAGCAGAGAACTCTGATTTCTGGCTACAGTTAATGATGCTAAACAGAGCCCAAAGAAAGACAAAATGAAATGAACAAACAAATGAACAACAACAACAAAAAAAAAAACACAAGCTTCCCAATGTAATGAATAACAGTATTTGGAGTTCACTTTTAATTGTTTTCTGAGTGTAGGGGTTCACCAAGAGTGAAGTCAATTAGACTGTGGAAAATGAAATGCCCAGGTACAAATGAAAATTTATATGTTTTGCTATAAACACAATTGATTGTACCATTTGATTTTTTGCAGTAGGACAGTGTCTTGTGCGCTTCTAGGGATGCTATTTACAAGGCATCCTATGTGCATGGTGCCCCCAAGCTGCTCCACTGTGGCAGTTAAGCTAGTTGCAGGAGAAAGCAAACCAAATGTCCACAGAGGAAACACATTTATGTATTTTTTTCTTAATATCTAAATATTAGAAATCACTGAGAATCTTTATCAATATAAAAATAAGTAGTCCTTACTTTTAAAATGTTATCTGCAAAGAAGTTTACTCTACATATATTTTGTGCAAACTTAGCATTTTGTTTTAATTTTGAAAATACTAACATTAAATTTCTTTGCTTTTTTGGTCAGAGTTTTGAGATGGACAGTAAACGGCTATGCCAGTATTCTTGCTTGTGGTTTATCCCAGATAAGGAATCCTCAGCTATAGGTATATAATTGCTAGCATCTACAATTCTAGAATCACTATGGGGTTAAAAAATGTAAGCAAATAAAATGTGGGCCTTGATGTAAAGAATTTGGAATATCTCCAGAAGCTTTAATGTTCACATTTCTAAGCTTAGCACACCCTCTATTTCCTACTTCCTCTTCCTCAATAGTGGGCTTTCTGTTTGTTCTTTCTTTTGTATGTGTTGCGTGTTTTGCAGTATTTTATTTTTGCCATTAAGCACTTTTATGTAATGTTTTCCTCAATCTTAATTTTCTTCCTTTCATCTTAAAAACATTTTAAGTTAATTAAAAATCAGAATTTTTCTCAGAGTTTGAAACACCAAATGACTCTTATTTTTATTTTCTTGAATGTGCGAGGGATGCTTACTTTCTCAGTGGCACTACCAATATCAGATTTACCTAAATCAAGTCAGCAGTCACCCCTACCAATCCAGGAGCATAAGTGATGCAGAATAAAATGGTAAGCTGTAAATTGAACAGACATATCCTACCTCTGCTGACTTAATCTTTTCAGGATTCCAATTCTATAAATTTTTAGGTTCAAAGTTTCATTCACATTTTATTTAATAGCAATAATAATCCAAAGGAAGCATGTAAAAATCTTTATTATGATTGCTATCATTTGTTTAAAGGAAGATGTCATAATGTAGGTAAGATAAAACTATATTTTGTTGGTAACTTATAGCTTTAACATAATAATCTGGGTGGGACATAAGAATTTAACTTGAGCAACCCTTATTTGTTTCACAATGTTATGAGGGTGATTGTAAGATTGTGTTAATTTCATACATCCGATCTGAGGTGTAACATATATTCTTTATGTATATCATAATACACATAGTACATTGGCTTATGCAATCTTAAAGTTGGCAGATGATGTAAAGAGATTAGTTTAATTCATTTATTTATATAGTCATACTATATTGTTGCCCAAGAAACAGTAATTTTTCTCAGATTCCTGGGTAATTACTAGGAAATATTAAATTATCGAGTGTACAAAACAACCAAAACATAAACATGAAGGCCATTTCAAGACATCAGTTTTCTTTAACTAGCAGATTAACATCAAGTAGCCATAACACTGGAAGAAATAGACTTTCCTAAGTTTTCTCTTGACATTTCTTAAACTACTGCCATCCAAGTTAAGTAAGTGGAAAATGGATCCAAGTTACTGTAAATATCATAAAATTACTTATTGGTTATGGAAGATTGAGTTGAACGTGGTTCTTCATCATGATATGGCCTCTATAAAATTGAGTGGTTTAGATATGACATTTTTGAAAATGTTGCTGTCCACCCTCTCTCCTGTTTGTCAAAGATAATATGCACTTTGGATGGAAAAGGGGAGCGGAGCTCCCTGTCCTTGAGGTGCCTGAGTCAATAGCCTATACACTGGCATGTGACAGCGCTCTGCATGTAGGGGGACACAGGCAGAGAAGCTAGCTCACTGCTTCTCTGCAACGTAGCCCATCCTCAGTAAAAGACTAGGAGCACCATGGGCTCTTCTGGAAGATCTTTGATTCTGTGAAGCCTAGAGTTTCCTTTTTAGGTGAGAGTTTCTTCATCCCTATGTAGTTTTATAGATTAGGAAATTGATCAAAGTATATTTAACTGTGCATCTAAAAAAGAATTTCTTTTCACATCGCTATAAATTACTGGTTAAATTGTAAACCAAAAGTGCCACTTTAGTGTAGATGTTCTCTCTTTAACCATTGATTTTATTAAAACCGCCTGAGCCAGATCATTACATTTTTCACATCACTTTTATTAAAGTGTAACTTACCTACAATAAAAGCTACCACTTTTAAAAAGCATTTAAATATACACAGTAATGTTCACATCATCACAAACAAGATGAAGAATATTTTTCACTTCAAAGATGTCCTTTGGGCCTGCCTTACCCCGGTCTCTGGGGTGAGCACTGATCTGGTTTCTGTTATTTCCATCTATCCTTTTTCTAGAATTTCACAAATGGAGTTATATAGACTCAGGCCAGGCGCGGAGGCTCATGCCTGTAATCCTAGCACTCTGGGAGGCTGAGGCAGGAGGGTTGCTTGAGGCCAGGAGTTCCAGACCAACCTGGACAAGAGCAAGACCCCGGCTTTACAAAACATAGAAAAAATTAGCTTGGTGTAGAGGTGCACACCTATTGTCCCAGCTACTTGGGAGGCTGAGGCAGGAGAATCACTTGAGCCCAGGAGTTTGAGGTTGCATTGAGCTATGATGACTCTGCAATTTGGATGGAACTGGAGACCATTCTCCTAAGTGAAGTATCCCAAGAATGGAAAAACAAACTCTACACGCACTCACTATTAAATTGGAACTAACCGATGAGCACACATGTGCACAAGGGAAGTAAAACTCAGTGGAAATCAAGTGGGAAAGAGAGGAGAGGGGCAAAAACCTACCTAATTTGTACAGTAAACCCTATTTGGGTGATGGGCATACCTATAGATGTGACTCAAGCATTACAAAAGTGATTCCTGTAACCAAAAACATTTGTACCCCCTTAATATTTTGAAATAAAAAAATAAAATTTAACTTGAGAATAGTAAAAATATATATTGAACTATACACTTAAAATAGGTAAAAATTAAATTGAATTTAATTGTATGTAAAGTATACCTCAATAAAGCTGATTTATTAACAATAAAAAAGAAAAATAAAAAATATAGTGTATAGATTTGTTCCTACATTCTTTTATTTAACAAAATGCTTTTGAGGGTCATCCTTATTCCTCATTGTTATGTGTGTCAGTAGTTTGTTCTTACAACACTGAGAGGTTTTCTGTTGTGTGGCTACATCACAATTGATTTATCCATTCTTCTTTTGATGCTAAATTAGGTTGTTTCCAGTTTAGGCTATTATGAATAAGGTTGCTATGAAGATTCACATATGTCTTCATGTGGGCATATGTTTTCACAGTAGAGAATTTGAGAATTTTTCATCAAAAGTTAAAGCACAAGGACATTTATATCATCTTTTTAATCTTTTTATTAATTAATATATTAAATATATTTATTTATCACCAGAGTATATATTTTTGAGAACATTGGAAAGTACTCCTAATATAAATGCATATTTACTATTTGATTTTTGGTATAGCTTACTTGACATTAGTAACGTATATTAGTTCTAGGGAAGACTCTTTGGTTGGTTATTCATTTTTCATTCTGCAAATAATCATTTCTAAATTAAGGTCTCAGAGAATATTTTTCCCAGAAATGCCCTAAGTGAGGATACTAGAATTCAGAAGTAAACTCAAGATTCTGATGCCCTAGTTAGAGAGACTAGATTTGTTAGAAAAATGAAGCCATCTGCATCAATTTAGACAGTTTTACCAAATTGATTCATGAAGTGTCTAATATTTCCATGTAATTAGCAGTGGCATTTTCAAACTCTATAACCAAGAGGAAAATTTAACCTTCTCTGAAGAATTGCACACTCTGGGGTTGATACTTTAGAAAATTATATTGTTCTAAGGGAGTACTCACCAAAGAATTATATCAGACTTTGAACAGATGCTGCAAGATCCCTGTCTTATTACCGGTGCACCAGAGTGGTGATATTAGAAATCTCCATCTCCTCCCTCGCATCTGATGTTAAAGCACATTTCCCATTTCTCAGCTCTGACAGTTTAGTGGTAAATCTCTTGTGTTCAAAAAAAGTTCTGCTTTCTCTTCTCTTTTCTCCTCTACTATAAAATTAAACTCCAGTTATTAAGTTCAATGTATGTCTTTTTGGGAGGTCTCTAAGAAGTCTTTTTCTCTAAGGGAAGGTGGAGGGCTAATTTCAGATGATAATATCTGTTTATCTCAATTAAAATTTTATTTCATAGTAAAAGAGCTTATACTACATATGCACATTCACTTAAAATAAATTTAAAAAATGCAATATCTATATACTATTAATAGAATTTTATCTATGTCATTATAATCCATGAGTTTCATGTTTTATGTAATTGCATTACTTACGGAAATCAATCTTGGAGATGGATTTATTATGAAAATCCACAGGTCTGTTAATATGCCATACTCACTTCTGTTTTATCTTTGCAGTTTGTATTTCTGATCTTCTTTCCTTTGTGCTGTGTTAGTGATACTGAATGCAGATGAACCACACAGCTATTTTATGTAATGGAGAGTAGACATGCTTAGATAATTAATCTATAGAACGTTTAGCTCCATATCCTATTGCATAGGAATTAAAAATTAATTTCTAAACCTATCTGTGTTTCTTGATAATGTTACTTATTCATAAATTTCTTGGAAATTGTAATAGATGGTAGTTTTAGTTTATTCAGTTAGAAAATATTTGATACATTTTTGTGAAACAGTTTCATAAGAAGAATGTTAGGTAAATTGAGCATATCCTAAAAGTTGTTTGAAGATTCTGTTTAGTATTATACATCATCCATGATGATCAATGAAGTGGAAAGTAAATATTATAAATTCTGTTTATAATTTTTATGATTAAATATTAAGATTACTAAAATATGTTAATTAGTATTGTATACATATGTATTTTCTTATATTGTGATTGCATGTTTAAAAAATAATTTTGGTAGAGTTACATGCTCAGATCTTCAGAAAACAATAATCTAGTGCCTTCAAGATGCAAATAACTACATAGATGCTAAAAAAAATGGTATAGTTTTAAAGAACAATGGAAAATAAGATGAAAAAATCCCCTTCTTGCTTTGTTTTTGAGCACTAATTATATTTTACAGAGTAAATTTTTTTCATATCAACGTACTTTAAGAATAATGATTTTGTCAAATATTCTCAAATTTATTATACTTATAGTCTTACTCTAACATCATTCACATTATAAGTAAATTGTTGACTGAAAATTTAGTCCATGGAATGTTGTACAATGTTGTGAAAACTATAAATTTATTTTCTTTGATGGTTTTTGCTATTACTTTCCATTAGAAGTAAATATATTAAACACAATTTTTCTTTTATCTCTAAGAATATCAGATCTTTACTTATTTAGACATTTCAAAAAATAGTAAAAACTTAATAATTTTTGAATAAAATTTTTTACAGATAAGTATTGTTTTGCATATATTTAGTTAAATAAGAAACAAAATTTTGGATAATATCAACGCAGTCTGAAAAATTAAGGATAGAAAGCAAAATTGTCTGTATTTCAATTAAAATGCTTTTAGAGAGCATCTATGCTTAAAGCCAACATTAACTGAAGTCCATTTAACTCTGAAACGTGCTGTAAGTGTTCTCACTGTCAGTCTTTATTGTTTTGTAATGAATTCACACAGATATGTAAGCACATGCCCAGATTATTTCTTGAGGTAGACAGAAGTTGTTTGGTAAATTGATGTTTTTTTTTTTAAATCTGACATGTATTTTAATAAACCCAGTTTATGGGTCTTTCTCACACATGGATTAGTATGTATTTCAAAAATATGTTCTCCTGATCTTACTTAGACTTCTAGGTTTATGATGAAACTTAAAACACTTGTTTTTAAGATACTACATTTTTTCTTTCCCATGTTCCAAGCCAAGCATACTCCAAATTTTCTAACATCATGCAAGCCTGATTTTTGTCCAAGCTTTTAAAGGTTTAGTATCTTTCACTTACCTTAATTTTGATGACAGCTTCATACTTGTTCAATTCAAAAGCTACTGCCAGTTTTCAGTTTTCTGACAGCTACTAACATGTTTTTACTAACATGTGACATAGAAAAATAATAGAAAACAACAAAAACAAAAGAACTTGAATCCTACAATGAATCAAATATTAACTCAAAAGAGAAAACATTGTACTATGCACACATTATTGGACAATTACATTGATGAGATGAGAATTTAGAAATTTCTTGAAGTTGATTTTCTACTGAAGTTTGAATGTTGTCTATGGTGAGTTAGAAATTAGAAGCTGAGGTAGTAACCCAAAGGGGAAGATCATAATGTCATGAAGATGAAATGAACAATATTAAAGATTCTAATGAAAGTCAGGAATGATTATAAAACATCATATAAATAGTTATCTTGTCTTCATAAACTTAACTGTCTGTTTTGGATATGGAACACAATTTGCCCAGAACTTCTTGGCCTATTAAGATGGCCAATACAGTATGTTAACCTGTGGTTACTAAGAAATTGAAACACTGGAGGATAAACATATTCTCTAGATGTATCATTTTAATAGAGGCAGGTTAGATAACTCAAACTGGCCTACAGCCTTTGGGAAACCTGAAGATGATTTAGATAGAATATGATAAATTCCCACTGTAATTGGTAATTAAACAATTTTACTTCATGAGGAGAAGTTTCTTTTCCAACCACAATGGGCAATCTACTTTCAAGTTGAAATCCTAAGAACTTATCAAGAGCTTTCCTAACACCTGATATAGCACTCAAAAAAATTCTGATCTTTTCCATGGAGTATATATCTAATTTTCTCCCAAGTTATCATTTAGCTGTTTCCCTCAAGGACCCTCCTTCTTCCAAAGGAAGATTTTATTATTATTTTCCTTTTATCCAATTGAAAATATCCCTTTTTCTTACATAGACTTGAATTTTATTTCTCTGCTATCAATAGGACATTTGTTTTTATCTAAAATGACATTGAAGACATTACATGATGTGCTATGTTAATCCATTTTAGAATTTTTCTTATTTACATCCCCATTTTTACCTTCACAATGTAAATGTAGTATATTAGTGTATTTAGAGTAACATCATTTTGGTGACATTAAAAAGTATGAATTTGTTTTTATTTGGCAAGTAGATGACTGCTATTGATCATGACTAATTATCCTGTCAGAAATATGCTATTTCAATAGATTGAGATCCTCACACATTCTCTATATTCAGTATGAATCATAAGTTCTTCAGTTCTATTATTCATGGATAAATTATGAGTGGTACAAAGTGGATTTCAGTATTTAAGTGTTGATGAGGTGAATTGTTATATTTCAAATTAGTAAAAGTAGCTGATGATATGCAGGTGAGTTGTATATTTTTCTAGTATTTTTGTTCTCTTTGACTCTTTTTTACAAAGCATACTTATCCTTAGATTCTCTTTTAATTTTGAAAAAAAGACAGTTGAATTTCCTTACAAATTAATTCAGTCTCATGAGTCAGTAGAAAAATATGTGATGTAAAATTTGCTATTTTTAAAGAATGAGTTTGCAGAAATGAATGATCATCCTTTAATATTTACATGATTTTATTTATAAATCCAAATTTGGAAATGGTATCAAAAGATCTTTGATTTTCCTGGGCAAATGAGAGGACAAATTTTTTCTTAAATATGTGATTAAGAATAGGCAGACAATGTAAACAAATGGTTATCTTGATGAATATAAGCAGTGTTCTAAATTAGACATGAAACTAAAACCTGGCCCATGAGCTTCATTATCTTCCTGGTATAAGACAAATTAAATTCTACTAAATTTCCAGGACATAGCCTCTGACAATTTGTCCAAAAAATCTTGTAAGTGTAAAAAGAGGATTGTCAGATTAGATAAAAACACAAGACCACACTGTATGATGCCTGCAGGAAACATGCTTTAAATATAACACAAAATAATTAAAAGTGAAAGAATGGGAAAATGTATGCTAACACCAATCAAAAGGAAGCTGAAGTGACTTTATTAATAACAGATAACCTAGCTTTCAGATAAAATAATATTATCAAGGGTAAATTTAGTCATTTTTTTAATGTTGAGAAGTCAGTTGATCAAACATAACAGTTCTAAAGTTTATGCACATCATAACACAGCTGCAAAATACATAAAGCAAAATCTCTTAGAACTACAATAAGAATAGACAAATCCAGAGTTATATTTGAGAAAGGCACTTCATTGATAATTTATAGATCATACAATCAGTAAGGATACAGAAGAGTTCAGCAAAATTTTGAATAGAACTAACATAATTTTTTTTCAGCTTATTATGGGGGTACAAAAGTTCAGGTTATATATATTGCCCATGCCCTCCCATCCCCCTGAGTCTGAGCTTCAAGCGTGTCTATTCCCCAGACAGTGCACATAGCACTCATCATGTAGGTATACACCCATCCCCTCCCCCCACTCCCCACCTCTGTCCGATACCCAATTGGTGTTATTCCCAAATGTGCACTTAGGTGATGATCAGGGAAACCAATATGCTGATGAGTACATGTGGTGCTTATTTTTCCATTCTTGGTATACTTCATTTAATAGAATGTGTTCCAACTCTCTCCAGGAGAACCCAAGAGATGCCATATCACCGTTATTTCTTATAGCTGAGTAATATTCCATGGTATACATATACCACATTTTGCTAATCCATTCATGAATTGATGGACATTTGGGTTGTTTCCACATCTTTGCGATTGTGAATTGTGCTGCTATAAACATTCGGGTGCAGGTGTCTTTTTTATAGAATGACTTTTGTTCTTCTGGGTAGATGCCCAATAATGGGATTGCTGGATCGAATGAATGGTAGGTCTACTTGAATCTGTTTAAGGTATCTCTATATTGCTTTCCAAAGGGCTGCACTAGTTTACAGTCCCACCAGCAGTGTATGAGTGTTCCTGTGTCTCCGCATCCACACCAACATGTATTGTTTTGGGACTTTTTGATAAAGGCCATTCTCACTGGAGTTAAGTGATATCTCATTGTGGTTTTGATTTGCATTTCCCTGATGATTAGAGATGTTGAACATTTTTTCATATGTTTGTTAGCCATTTTTATATCTTCTTTTGAAAAATTTCTATTCATGTCCTTTGCCCACTTTTTGATAGGGTTGTTTGATTTTTTCTTACTGATTTTCCTGAGTTCTAAATAGATTCTTATCAGTCCTTTATCTGATGTGTAGTATGCAAAAATTTTTTCCCATTCTGTAGGTTGTCTGTTTACTCTCGTGACTGTTTCTTTGGCTGTGCAAAAGCTTTTTAATTTAATCAGGTCCCATTTATTTATTTTTGACATTTATAGACAATCCCACAAACCCCAAACAACAGCAAAATATATATTCTTTTCTCAAGTGCACACAAGACATTTACCAAAATACACCATAGTGTGGGCCATAAAATAAATTTCAATACATTTATTAGGATTCAAGTATTAAAATGATATTCTTTGACCACAGTGGAATTAAATTAGGAATCAATAAGAAAAAACAAAAAAATTCTGGAAAAATTCTCAAATATTTGGTAATTAAATAACACACCTCTAAATAACCCATGGGTTAAAAGAAAAAGAAGAGACTTTAATAATTATTCTGAACTAAATGAATATGAAAATATAACATATCAAATAGAAGAGATGCTACTAAGTCAGAATTTAGGTGGAAGTTTATAGCATTAAACACTTACATTATAAAGAAGTAATATAAAATCAGTGACCTCAGCTTCTACCTGAAAAACTAGGAAAAACACATTAAATTAAAATAAATTAAACAAAAGGAAATAAAGATCAAGAAGGAAGCCAAACCCTCCCAAGATACCAACAAAAGACAAATGGATATAAGACTAAGTAGACAAGAGACGATTCAATAATTAACTTTAGATTACTTTAAAAGTTTCTCATGAAAATATTTGCTGTCCTTCACTAATTTACCTATTACATAGTACAGATTGAAAATATATTAACATTTATTTACATTGTTATTATATAATTGTTTTAATGTATACTTTGTTAGCCTACAGAATTATAATTTTGGGGCTATATGTGCTTTTTTTAATGTTACTAGTTAATTATATATAAATTATTTTCTAACATTGAAAAGAATTTTTATCTTTGACACTACTGAACTTAAAAATGAAGACACAATAAGCTAATTTATGTTAAATAGTAACAAATAATCCATTTTAATATAAATCACATTTTGGTAATTGAAGGTGCTAAGTAGCATTTATTTTTGTTGTTACAACTCTGGTGTGATATTTCTGGTGAAACTGAGCACTAGAATTTTAGATAGATTCATTTTTTAGGATAAATAAGTGCTAGAATAAAATAGTGCCTCTTCAGTAGCTTGCAGTGAGCAGTGAAGTTTTTATATCACCTTTATAAGGAACAAATTATGTATTAAAAATAGCTCTGATTTTTCCCTCTGTAATTATATAATTGAAATCAAATTAATGATCTGAACATGCTTATACTTGGAAGTGTTTGCTATTTTTTTATTTACCTTTTAGAAGGAAAAATGTTACAATCTAAATTGTCATCCAAAATTTTAGTTTTAAATTAAGTTTAGAGCATTTCAGCTCAAGATCTCTGAATATTGCAGTATTCAAAGCAAATTTCAATATTCATTTTTATGGATTTTCCTTTCAGTAAATGGAAAAAAAGAATAATCCCATTTGTTTTTTTTTGAATTTGTGCCACTCATATTGATAAACATAGATATCACCTTATCAGAATACAACATTTTTGTAAAACATTTTTTTCATAAGGCAAGTTTCTATTTCAAAGTTTTGAGGAGTCAGTTCAAAGATAGTAAGTAGGTAGCATTACTTTTTTCTCATAGTTCTAACAGTCCTTTTATTAATAGTTTCAAATTTGAGGGTAGATGAAAAAAAGGTAAAAATGCTTTATTTCAGGTTCACATTTGAACAATGAAGTGTTGTGTTTGTCATTACTATCTTATGATACATGTACTTTTCTTCTGATAGAATTTCATCATGTTGTGGAGGCAAGTCTGATTATTTCAACATGTTACTTAATCAATTCCCGTCCAAAGCAGTTTTTACCTGCAATGATGCCAAAGGCTATTGAAAAATCAGCAAGTCATGTGACTCTAAGCTCAGCTTCTTATAGGTGTGGTCCATCAACCTGAAGATTAAGTGGAAAGAACATAGTCTACATTACTGGGTTTTGGGTTTTTGTGTTAGTTTGTTTCATTTGCTGTACCATATACAACAAAGCCAGTAATGAAAGTGTGAGAAGAGATGAGAGAAATATTACTCATTAAAAAAAACAACAGATTGGTTCCACCAATATAGAGTTGTTTTCGCTTGATTGTTTTATTGTGATTTATTGAATATTTATCAGGGTGTATTAAGTGGTAAAATTTGAGTAAGAGAAATGGAGACTACACTGACTTTATATAATGTTGGAATGGAGGACACTGCCTTAGAAGTGGTAGTGTTATACCAAGGCTGACATTTAATTGGAACATAGTATGGCCACTGTTTATGCCTAGCATCTTTCTGGATTGCTTAGTTCCAGGGATATTTGGTCAGTACACCTTGTTAATTGATCATTACCCATCCGTACTAGCTCTTAAGTACTTTAAATGTCATTGTATTTTTTTTTTTTTTTTTTTTTTAGGGATTCTTCAGAATGTTTTCATTTTGTTGATATGTTTTGTGCTGTTGTAGTTCTTATTCATTTATTTATTTATTTATTTCAGTATATTATGGGAGTACAAACATTTTGATTACATGTTATGACGTTGCCACACCCAAACAATGATTTGAGGTGTGCCCTTTCCCCTCTACCATGCTCACTGAGTCCATTAGTTGAGAGTTTACCCACCCCTAACCCCCAATCCCTGAAAATCCCTGAGGACTATTACTACCTTGTGAGCACCGTAGTGTTGATCAGTTAGTGCCAGTTTGATGGCGAGTACATGTAGAGCCTATTTTTTTATTCTTGTGGTATCTCACTTTGGAAACTGGGCTCAAGTTCTATCAGGGAAAATATAAGAGGTGCTAGATCACAGTCATTTCTTATAATTGAGTAATATTCCATTGTATACATATACCAAATTTTATTAATCCACTCATGAATTGACGGGCACTTGGGTTGTTTCCACATCCTTGCAGTAGTGAATTGTACTGCCATAAACATTCGGGTGCAGATGTCTTTATTATAGAATGTCTTTTGTTCTTTTGGGTAGATGCCTAATAGTGCTGTTGCTGGATCAAATGCATATCCTGCTATTTATACTATAAACACACATTTATATGCAATATATATATATAAATGTATTTATGTATTTATATAAATGTTCTATATGTGTATATATACACATTATATTTCCTTATTTATTTTCTTTTCACCCAAATACTTTATTAGATCTTTATCAAAGTCATCAGTTACCAAATATTTTCTGAACATTGATTATGTAGTCAATATGCTGAATGCTCTTTTATTTCTGCTAGTACGCTGAGAACTAAATTTTCTACATTAGCATGTCAATGCAAACAATTGAGCCTCACAAATTATTCCTAAAATTATTACATGTGATGCAACTTTTGAGATTGATTCATTTTGTTCGTACCTCTTTCTACCATTAAATATTAATAAATCCCAGGGCTGAAAGTTGAAATACCCAAGTATAAGCTCATTGAACGACTGGAAACCAAAATATCTATAAGGAAAAAAGTGAAAGCAAAAGGAAAGAGACTTTTTGAGAACTCCTCATTTATCACAATTTGTATTCTTCCTTTCTGTATCTGATTAATGCTTCATTTAGAAACATACTTGGATGTCTAAACCCGGATGAGGGATGAACCAGCTTGAGGGAGTTCAGAAGAAAGGCTAATGACTCTAAGCATAAATGGCACCATCTCTCTTTGCTGACACTGGAGCAAAATTATTTAAATCAGAGTAAGAAGGAAAATCCTCAAACAATTTAACCTTAGCGATTCAAGAGGGAATACTAATTGTACTTACCCTAAGAGAAATGCAGAAATGGCATTAAATCCATCTAACTTTCTGATCAGGCAATCATGAGTAGGCCTGGAAAATTTAAAAGCTTTTCCTATATTTTCAAACATTTTATATTAATATCTAGATGAAACAGTTGATTTTACCCTTGCTGTGAGCTCCTCTGAGTACCTGACCATGAAATTAGAGGAGGAATGAGTGGAAAAACAAAGCTTTTCAAAGTTTTTGTTTGTTTGTTTGTTTGTTTTTTGTTTTTTGTTTTGTTTTTTTTTTTCTTTTTCCCTGGAGCTTTAGAAGTTGTCACTGTACTAAAGGAAGGATCACAGGGCTTTTGGATGAAAGCCTAATCATGAACTAGACCATTTCTGATAAGTTGTTTTAACAAGAAGAATGTAGAGTAAGTGGTGCTAAGGTAAAGAATAGAGGGGTATGGAAATACTACAGCATACATAAACCATGCATCGATGTTCCCTCCACCTTTTCCTTACATCTTGCAAAGCCAAGTGGAGCAGGACATGGGTTCTGGGTTGGGCTCTAGCTATTTCAAGCTATGTAACCATGAATAAAACTTTTTACATCACTAGACTTCAGTGTCTTTATCTGCAAAAGCCAAGTCATATAAATAGAAGAATCTTCTAACTCTGTAATGTTGTCGTATGCACTTTATGTATTAGTCTATGATTATACTGGCTTAAAATAGCACTGAACTAGCCATATAATAATTATTCAATTATGTAAGTGTAAAAGGTGAAAAATAACAGGTCAGAATTACTTGTAATGTGCCCGATGCATTAGCATCAGACAACCGGTCCTAATCTCATTTCATGACTATAATTTGTCATCATAAATGTTTCTAGTCTTTTCTTGAATACATTCTAGGTGTCGTTTACCAATGCAAAAGCCCACATAAGAAAATTAAAGTTGGGAAGCCAAAGGAGAATATATTTTCAGATATATCTGTGTATTAACAATCTTAAAGCAATTCTTACTGTTTCCTTGTATAATGTGATTTATATAATTCACTAAATATATGATAAGCTGTCAAAAATAATTGCATTCACATGAAAATATAGTATTACGTGACTAGACAGAAGTAAGACTTTTGAATTCAGGAAAGAAATAGTTATAGAATCCAAATTAAGTGTTGAAAATTTTTAAGAATGACAGAAATTATTTAATCTTTGTTATGCTATAATAATAAAATTATTTGAATATGTTGTTGAAATAACAATTTTAGGTCTTTTATTATCATTTGAATAAATTATATGTTTTTCTTTTTTGTTCTGCCACTCATACTCTAGCCAATAATGTTATACAATGTTCAAAAGGAATCAGATACAGCAATTTGTTATGTCTAGACTTCTAGGTGACTTAACTGTCATTTAGTTATTCACAGAACACTATGGCACAAGCATTTTGACAAGTTGTAAGAGGCCTTTGATAAAACTAAAACCTCAATTAAAACATCAGATTTTAAAAGGCAGAAAGAAAACACCTTTGTATCCCCAGGAGGATATAAAGCAAGATCTTCCAGTACATTTATGCTTTATTTATGAGAAACTATAAGAAAGGAAAGTTAAGTATAATTGATTCTTACGAAACATATTTGGAACTAGTATATTGGAGACCAGAAAAAAATGTACAGAAACTTGCTGATAATAGATATACTATCTAAGAATTAGATGGAGAAGTAATACTTATTTTATTAAAATATGTTTGCAATTAGTGCACACACCACACAGTTAATTTCATATTTTGACAATATTTTCTTAGAAATATTAATCATTAGTGTCATTCATATCTCACTGCAACAATCCATTTAGCTTTCAGATCTGTCAATCAAAACTCTGCAGTGAGACTCTGGGTACACATAACAGCTTTGTAACCTAGGAGACGAACATGATGCAGAATAGGGGAAGTACTTCTCTCCTTTTGCTTGCTGGCACCTCTTTGACTTGCTTCTGATTTTGAAACCTAGCTCTGCCACTTGCTACATCAGTGATCTCTGGTGAAGTATTTATGTCTTTGTGTTCATACACATGGAGGTATTAATAGTATGGAGATACTGGGTGAAAGGTGCCCGGTGTGAGGCAGTGCACAGCCAGAGGATAGTATTAATACCAACCTCACTGAGTTATTGTAAGGCATACCCAAGACAAAATATTTAAAAGTACACAGAACAGTGTCAGACCAAGGGTTAGTTCATAATAAAAGCTGCACCATCATTGTTGGTGCTATTATAATTTTGAGATGTTTGGACACTAGAAGTTGCAGGGCAACATATGGGCACCTGCCATCACGGATGGGATAAAAATGTCTCCAAGCCTGCCCTTGGGTGACACCTTGGAACAGATAGAAAGGACTTGCTAGAATGCGATGCACCTCTTGAATCTCTCAGAAGTATTTTGATGAGGAAGGAGGAAGACTGATATACCTGGAGGAACCTTGGGTATCTTGTAGGTGTAATTATAGGCAAAACTAGAGATTTTGGCTTCTTGTGAGTGTAAGGATTTTTTTAAAAAATACAACTTGGTAAAATATAGCAGATGGCATATGTTGGCTTGGTCTATACCCACTTCAATCCCCTTCTATTCCAAAGGCTACGCAGTTAACCTGCATTTTATAGACTCCCTTGCAGCACATGAGCCTAGTTCCCCCATCAGACATGACACAAGAGCTCTGAGTGAAGGCAGCTGTGTGCGTGTGGGCTGCATGTTCTGGCAAGTGTGGTGGTCATGGGCCTGATTTGGGGGATTGACGGTGGAAGAGCGTATGGCAACGCTTTGTGACTCAGATCGGGCTTAGTGATGGACAGCACTGGCACTTTCACCAGAACAGTCTTGCAGTGTGACTGGGTGTTGCCCCTCACTGGTTCTCTGCCCCTTTTAGAGAACCGCTGATCTACCTAGCAGCTGCTTATGAATGCCTTTGTCAGTAAACCATATGGAATGCTGATAATGCAGTCTGGTGATGTTTGTCATCTCTCTCTCTCTCTCTCTCTCTCTTCTGTATCTGTATAGACAGGGTGGCACTGACAATTTAAAATTAAGATACTTGTGTGATAAAAGTAATTTTCAACCAAAATTACCACCTGATGCCATTAGCATTCTAATTGGTTGAATTTAATATTAATAGTCACTAGATGTGGTGATAGATTTTTGATGAAGTACAAAACTAACATCCTCCACCAAACTAACGTAATGTGTTACATTGAGAAGAATCATTTCATCTGCTGAATGTTTGAATCATATTTTTGTTTCTCTTTAAATAATTCTATTTGGAAATGAATTTGTTTTTAATCCAGATTATCCAGATTATTTAAATAATGCCTTTGACTTTAAAACTATTAACAACTGATATATCTTTAAATGAAGATAATTAATTTTTAAGATATAGGGTTTGGGGTCCATGATTTTTTTATCTTGTTGCTCTCAATCTGTGCCCCCACTTAAATCCCCAGTCCTAGGGCTCCCTCACTATACTCTTCTTTGGTTATCTCTACATCTACACAAATCTTCATTATCTGCTTTAATTCATTAACATTCATTGAATATTTCATTTGTACCTTTCCATTAATTTATTAATAAGTTATGCTTTGCAAACACAATCTTATTTTTCAATACTTTAATTATAGCTGTTCATTAAGTAATATAATAATACTATCTAACATGTATTATGTACTTATTATGTGTTGAACACTATGCTAATAAATTTGTGTGTATAATTTGGTTTAATCCTCACAACCCTATGTGAAGGTTCCCACTCTACAGATGTAAAAACTGAGTCTTGCAAAAGTTAAAGTTAACCATGGCCACCAACTAGTAAATGGTAGAACATATATATGAAGCTTAGGCAGTATGCTCTAGAACTTTTATCTTATACTGCCTCATTTTTATAATAATAATGCAATAATAGTAGTAATTTAAATAAAATGTCTTTTGTTACGATTTTAAATTGCACTAAGCACATCATTTTTGGATAATAACATGATTAAATTTTTTATAAAATTTGGCTCTTCTATGATTTCAGATTATGAAAAGGAGTTTAAAATATTGAAAAGGTAAAATAAATTTTTGTTTCCATTGCAGTGCAATCAAATTATATCAATAAATTATAATTGATGTATTTAGAGTCTAATATATTTGAAATAATTTGACATTATCAATTATTATTTTTCAAATGGACACAAAATAGTTGAATGTTCACTTTTAATGAGATGGATATAAATTTACTTTGCATCTGAAAAATCATTAGTTAAAAATACATTACCTCTGTCATGAAATATATGTCATTAGTTGAATGTCACTTAACTGCATACTTGTTTACTTTTGGTTTTTATTTTTATGTGCAATGTGTTATTGCTTTGTTATGTTGATTCTTAGTATAATGTTCATTTTTGTAAATAGTGTCACTTGTTTTTTCATGACAGATTTTGTCAGCATTACTATAGGAATTATATAGCACCCATTTCTACCCAATTCATTCTGCATTCTAGGTACTCCTTGAGTTTAGCATTTGTAAAAATCCTGTTGAGATCAATTACAATAATTTCCTTTAGACCAGCCTCGTTGGCCGTTTTTAAAGGGGTATATAAGTTATCAAAATGTTTTTTTCCCACTATATGCCACTTACTATTTAATAACGACCTACTGATTGGAGCCCACAAAGTGAAGACTTTCTTGTACCTGGATATCTAGATTTCTAGCAAGGTCAGGGAACTTTTATTCAATTATTCCCTCAAACAGGTTTTCCAACCTTTGTGTATATTCTTTTTCACCCTCAGGGATGCCTGTGATTCTTATGTTAGGCCTCCTTACATAATCTCATTATTCTTGTAGGCTTTGCTCAGTTCCTCTTCTCTATTCATTCTCTTTGACTGATTTGTTTAACTCAAAGACGTTGTCTTCAAGCTCTGAGATTCTTTCTTCTGCCTGATCTAGCCTAATCTTAAGTCTTTCCATTGTTTTGTAATTCCTTGAATTGCTAATTTCCAGAAGTTTTTGATTTTTCTTTAATAATTCAATTTCTTTAGTGATTTTTTTCATTCATTTACTGCACTGTTTTTGTGGTTTCTTTGTGGTGGGTTTCTATTTTCTCTTGTATTTTATTGAGTTTCCTTACAATCCAAATTCAAAATTAGTTATCTGTCATTTCAGTCTTTTTGCTTTGGTTGGTATCCTTTAGTAAGGGGTTATTGTTTTCTTTTGGGGGGTGTCCTTCTGCTTTGATTTTTTATGTTTTTGAGTTCTCTCACTGAATCCTTCTCATCTGGCCTCTCCAATTTAGAGCTGGGGATCCTAGGCCTGACTTACAGGCATGTCTACTGGTCCCTGAAGATTGATCACAACAGGGCCAGGGACAGGAGTCCTAGTCCTGTGCTGTCTATGGGGTTTTCTAGCAGGCTTGATGAAACTCTTAGGTTACCTCTGACCTGCCATCTTCACCTCTTCCCAACAGTATGTAGTGAGTTAGGTCCCCCAGCTTAATCTCCAGGATAGTGGGTGGTACTTGTGAGTACAAATCAGCCTCTCCCTGATTTCTTAAGTTGGAAGGCACTATGCTTAGCTATGGTGTTTTTCCCTCTGTCGTAGATTGACGTTTGCGTGGAAGAGCCAGTTGCTGAGATGTTTTCTTGTGCCCTTAGTAAGCTCTGGTCCCCCAGGTGGGGCACACAAATGCCCCATGTTATAGGAGGGACCCTGTAGCTTCCAGGAGGTTGCTTGATCTCTACTTCCCCAGGGGTGGGTGGAGGAACAAGACAGTTCATGACTGGATTGCCAGAACCTGAGACTCCTTGCAAAGCCTCACGGGGGTTCAGCGGTTGCTTATCTGGCTGCTAGTGGGAACCACTGGTATGAAGTTCCGGGCAATCTCTCCAAGCCCGGAAGGCTGTTCCTGAGTGAGGGGTCTAATTGCGTGAGTGCTAAGGCCCCTGGTCAGGCTCTTTCCACCCTCGCCCACTAGCGCAGGTTTCTCTGAGGGGTGAAATGAGCACCCTCCCTGTTCACTCCCTGGAACTCAAGAGCACTCTCCCATCAGAATTTGGTTTTGATAAAATGGAGGAATTATGAAATTTTAATTGTTTAAATTTGCTAACTTGCATGAGTTATCTTAAAATTATGTTATAGAATCTTATAGCTTCACAAATAACATATATAAATAAAATAAAGAAAATTAAATTTTAAGGAATTGTATGCATACTATATTTTGTGTTATGACATTTGTGACTAAAATATAATTATAATAATAACATGCATTAGATAAGACTTTTATGATAAGTCATTTATATTACCTTCTTTGTAATTTTTAATGAATCGAAATTTTAAAATAATTCATATGATATTTATATTGCTCAATTATATATTACAATTGAAATTTCAGATAAACAATTTAATTTAAAAATTAATAGACATAGTATTTAACACGTTAAAAAACATGTTTATATAAAAAGGAAATTAAATGATTTTAGAACTATTATTGTAGGAATTATAGGTAGCAGAAATGATAGAAAAGAGGTTTTTATGAATTTAATAAATATATTTGAAAAGACATTTTTATCAGAAAAGTTTTCCAATGACAGCTGATTAACAGATATATAACAGAGAAAAAAATCTTAGTTCTTATTTTATTATTTCTAGCTATAGCAATGTACTAAGAAAAGAACTCACCTCCAATATTATCATCTTACATCATACATGATCCATTCTTAATAATAGGAAATTTTAGAGACCCATGAAGGAAATATCAACCACCTCTGGCTGAATTAAAAAAAAAGTCACTGTGGTGATTATGCTTCTTAATACCCATAAAGGAAGCTTAAAATGGCAAAATTGAATGGTTTCAATAGTGTTCACTTTCTGATTACTCGAAATAATCGAAAAAAGTGGCTTAACTATTCAGTAAAAGCCTTACAGAGATCAGGGAACATTAGGCCTTTTATGCTTCATCTAAAGTGAGTAGAGTGCCATAATGTGCTAAAATTTAATTTTCCCTTTGATCTACTTTGCAAGTTGACTTCTTTCAAAAAATTTCTCAAATAACCTTCTTTCAGTAAAAGCCATACAAGATAATCCTCCTCTCTTGAACCTATAGATGAAATAGATGTGTCAGTAGTAAGCACAAAGAAAATTGAAACAAAATCCAATAACTTTTCACCTCTGGGATTTGTTCACCCCAGTGTGATTTTAGTTCATCTTCTGTATGATTCATTAATGTTTGCACAAAACCTGTATGTGATATTTCACGAAAAGACCAAATTATTCCATGCATATTCAACAAATTTAAAAAGTAATACTAGTAGAGTCTATGAATGACTTGCATTAACATTCAAAAGTGAATGTATTTACCGACTGTTAAAAATTTAATCTTAGTAAGACTGTGGTCCATTCTAGTATCACTGAAGCTTGCTTTGCTGTTACTGTTTTGAGTCATGGTTTTCTGTAAAGTTTTTCCATCCTGGGCAGTTTCAAGTTAGCACTTTTATACCATTCTTCTCAAAAGTATCTGTTATTTTGAAAAATATTTTTATTTTTCTAATATATTCATGTTTTCTAATACAGTGTCACAATATGAAGAGCACCAATATGTAAAACAATGACTGATTGTAAGGCCTTCAATTTTACACCATCAACTTAAAAAATAAACTTCCTTAGTTGATCCTCTACTCGTAGAAAATAGTGTGTTACCTTCTTTGTTTCATGAAACTATGGGTATGTTTAATGGTTTTTAAACCTTAAACCAAACTGACCCATTATCTCCACTAATTAGGCTGAAACCTAATTTACATGTTCTTTAAGGAATTTGCTCTTGAGTTGCTCATCTGCTTTCACATTTCACTGATCATTTAAATTGTCCTTCTGGAGTAAGGTGACCAAAACCCAATAAACTACTCAATATTCTCACTGCTTCTCAAACACCAAAAAATATTGTTCAAGCACAAGTTGTAGTTCTTGTCAAAGATGCTTTGTGTTACTTTGGCAGCCTATATTCCTGTTGATAATTTTTCTTTTGATTTATTTGTATGTCAACTAAATATATTTCTGCTGAAGTTCAGATGGATGTAACAGTACCAGTTTTTCATAATAGCCAAATTTATTTTTATTTTTGCTATTGAAGGACCATACTTTTTTCCATTTTGAATTGTTTGAAACTTCCAAATTATTTGAACACATGACCCTGAGACCATGCAGCTCAGCTTCCCTTGAAGAACCTCACAAAACTTGCCTCTCCCCTGAAGTGTTCTACCTTCTTGCCCACTTGTCTAAATCTTACCAATACCAGTTTCTGCAGGAACCCTTCCCAGAACTGACACCCCCACCAAAAAATATTTTTTTCTGATTACCTACACCCTTTTTAGTGTGAACATCTGTAAAACCTATACTTGACAAGAACACTGATTAAATCTCATGGTGCATGATTTGATACTCTTTTCTTAATTTCCTGTCATTCCATTGAGCAATATCAGGTTTATAATAAGTAGTCTTTCAGTTTAATTCTAATTCTTTCAGAGCTCATTGTTGCTTATTCTTTTAATAATAGTGCAATCATGAGACATGATAAAAAGTTTTCCACTTACTTTCCAAATCTAATGAACTAATATTTTGTTAGAATCTATGTTAAGAAGGATTCTGAGGTTGCCTTTAAATTATGTCAACATTGTTGCTCATGATAATGATGCTTGACCACGTTAATTTATAGATTAATTATAGAGATTCCATACATACATATTAACATAATGAATATGAATTTCAACAACTGTAAACTTAATTAGAATTTTTATTTATGAGAATGCTTATGTGCTAATACAGAAAGAAAGTTTGCATTTCTATGGGTACTTAAAAAAGTAATTTGAGAATGCTTTTAGTTTTGGGCTGGAGAAGGTGATCTCAGTGTAATGGAAAAGTAAAAGAAGTGGAAATTGGTGACCAGATATTTATCGTAATGTAAATGAGTCAGGTGGCTTGTTAGATCAATTTATAAGTTTAGTTTTTTTCCTCTTACTGAATATTTTAAAATTAATCTATAACATACCTTAATGCAACAAAGAATTTTAGTCACCATGTAAGTGCATAAAGGTAAGAAGTTTAGAAACAAAACAAATGAGAAAATATAAGCAAAGAAAACATAAATTTTGGAATTATGACTAAGTCAAAATCTTAGTTAAAAATATAGATGTACATATATATGCATATATAAGTGATATGTATATGTTTATATATAAGTTAAAGTTATACCTAGGTAAACATACAGTACTGTACATGAATCTGAGGTCAATGTTGGGAATAGGAAAGGTCAAGAGGTGGAGAAAGGTGGCTGTTTGTTCCGGGGTTTTGCAGATCAGTTCAAGTGAACTGAAACTTGTATTTCCAACCAAGCTGACCAGTTTAATTCTTTGCATAAATTTGGAAAGCACAGACAAAGCAGAAGACACACACACAACATATACTGAAATGATATGTCAGAAAGGAAGACCAAAGCTATGTTTTCTGGAACTTCTATATATGTATTTTTGTTTAAAACCATGACCTCAAAAAATAAAGATAAATAAAAAAAATTGGTCTTTCATTCTGGGGAAGAAACCTGTCAAATTTAGCATGTTTGGCCCATTTGGTTTTGTTTCATAACATATAGAAGAGATCAGTATTATTCAAAACAAAATGTAGATCCTATGATAAAAAAAGAAAAGGTCTCATTTTGCTAGAGGGAATTGGATACCTTCCAGAAATCCTTGACTAGATTTTTCAGGAGCGTCAGAAATAGCAACTTAATATATTACGAGTAAAATTTTGTCAATGAAGTATGATTATAAGATGGTTGATTGAAAATACTTGTTCAGTGAATTAATCCAATTGCTTTTTACTCTTTAAAATTGCCTTAATTAAACTGCCTTAATGACTTTTTATTTTACTCATGGTCTTTCAGAGTGCTTTGAAGTTTTTAATAAATCTCCCTCATTCAGGTTTTGAAATTAATGAAATATATTGAAAAGAAAATGTATTTCATTTCTAGTACCACTATATGCACAACTAAACTTTTTAATATTAATTTATACTTATAATTCAGTTTTTAAATTAATTATGATTACTGTATCTCCAAACTATTTGAGTTACTTTGGCAAACATTGGTAAACCAAACCTATTAATTCCAGTTAATTTTAGGCTCCAATTTTTTTGTCCAAAGCATTTGTCTTAGAAATGTTTTAGAAGACCTAATCCTTTCTGAATGTGCTATAGTTATCTCTGCTGTATAATACTGTGCATTTCCTATGGAAAAATGTTGTTCATCTTTGCAGCATGGCAACAGAGTGCCATGGGAGCCTAGGAAAAGAGCATATAACCTGGGCTGGGAGGTAGTTGGGAAGAAGACCTTGAGAGAACACTCTCCAAAGTCAGCGATAAATGATGCCTCTCATTACACCCTAAAGGGCTCTATTGAAGATTAAGAGGATTCATAGCTGATTAGACCCTAAAAGTGCTAATTTTAAATGGATTGGTGTTAAATTAGAAGAAAGTTCTAAATTGAGGCAAGGTCATTTTTATCAGCGGACTTAGATGGGAATGTCAATAACATGCTCACCAAATTTGCAAGAGAAAAGACTTGGACAGAGATGTTTGGAACAAACAGGTTTAGATAAACTTGAATAATGGGCTGCATTTGACTAGTTCTTTCAATTAAAATTTTTAACAGCTAATTTCAAAAGGTCAGTGATTTTACTTGTGAGCATTCACCAATGTATATGAGATAGTCCAAGAGGTCTGTGCTGCCTACAAGTCAAAGAGGAGTCAAGGGTGGGGCATCCTATTTTAGCTGGTATTTATGTAACTTTTCACTCAGAATGGATAGGGTGACAATTATTTTTTCTGTGCTGTGATAAAATATTATGTAAAAATAATTGTAGACAGCTTTAAAAGCTATACTTTAAAAGGAATATTATTAGCAAACTAGAATTCATCAGAATGAGAGAGTTTCAGCATGGTGACAGGTATAAAACATGCTTTAATAGAAAAAACAAATGATAGAAAATATTTTAGCTTAAAAATATGTATGTATGTTTGTTTATTAATATTTCAAGTTCTATCATAATGAAAAGATACTAAAGTTATATTTGACTCAAGAGAACAAAAAGAACAATAAGTAGAAGTAAAAAGTTCTACATAGCAACTCACTTTGGAGAAATTTGTAAGAAATAGAAGTGCCCTGAATTAGAATAAATTGCTTTTCCAGAAGGAAAGTATTTCTACTTTGCTCTCTACTAACCATTCCTTGATATAACACAATCTAAAATGTAAAGTGAATACTTAATTTCCTAATAAGAAGGCATAGAGAAAAAGTGTTTAACAAATAATTATAAAGAAATTTAAGAATATAGATAAAAGAGCCAAATATCCACTTATAATATTAACTAAATTGGATAGAGTGATATTTAAATAGTGTTTTTTCCTACTCATCTCATATATTTAATGTCTTCATCAGAGTCTTGACATCAGTATCTTATTTGGCCCATCTTTGGGTCATTGAAAAGCTTTCCTTAGCACATCATTTTCATCTTCATGTAAGTTATTTGTGATACAGTATTTTTTGAATCTCTATGACGTGCTGTAATTGGAAATTTCATTCCAAGGCACAGATAGCCTTTTATAAAGCATTAAAACTTTTTTTAACATTTGCCCTGAAGGCAGATTAAACATGATAGTATTGCTTTTAAAAGTGATCTTTGAAAGACAGTTAACATAGCCAATCATGAGCTCATAGCTCTACAAATAATTATACTTATGTTCAATTTCTTTGTTTCCTTTTTTTAACCAATAGTATTAGATGATCTATAAGTATCTCAAGCAGGAATGCATTGATAGAATTCTGGACTAATGTATCTTCCACAAACAGTAATTTTTCATGTACAATTAAGCAACTGATAAAGGTCCTTGTAAGATAAATCTTAGAACACATGAGTTTAAGGCATCGTCTATTTACAATAAATAATTGGTGGGGAGAAAAGTAGTGAGTCAACTGAAAACCAGGCAGATACAGCATTTTATAAACTGCTATATCTTAGGTGATTTTTTTTCTGAAACATGTTGCTAATTAACATTCCCCTCATCACATAATCCCAATATCCTCCTCTGCCACTCCCAGGTTAAAGAAATAAAGTCCAATTCCCCAATTATGACTATGACTATGCCACTCTCAGACTCACCCTGGCTTTTCCACATGACATCACTTTGCATCCCTTGCGTGCCTTCCAGAGCGAATCTTAGCACTAGCTTTTGCTGTCCTTGACATAGTGTATGGTTTCCTACCTCCATGCATTTGCTTGAGATTAAGGCTGACCATCTAATTTATTGTCCAAACTTAACCACTCTGGAGAATGAAAGGGGTTTCTGTTGCCAAATGCAGGTTGCCTGCCACCCGAGAACCAAACACTAGAGGTGAGTGTTGGTGAAGGAAAGTGCCAGCAGCCTGATGATATGGCAGACTGTTGTCTCAAAGACCACCTCATCTCCTCTGCTTACCCAGCAACTTACAAAAGGAAGGGGTAAAGAAGGTTGGTGGCAGAAAGCAAGCTTTGTGCAAGTCATCAAGACTTGCTTGATGGTTATCAACAAACAGTAGATCATCTGGTGGATCTTGTTATCAGCAGTCTGAGACTGGCTTATTCCAGACTCTTGATCTGTTTTCTCTGAAGATCATTTTCTAATCTTGTGCCAGGCAGCTGTGTAAGCAAGCAGCACGTGAAAACTCTTAAGACAGAACAAGCCAAAAGCACACTGAAAGCAAAATGGCTTCCCGTTAGCTAGCCCAGCATTATAGTCTGAATGGCCCTTGGGGTATGCTTACCGTACCATTTTTGGGTGCAAACAATGGTGCAAACCTGAACTCTGCAAGGCAAACAGGTAGGTGAGATTGCATTCGGATTTTCCTTCTTGACTCACTCCATTCTCGTTTTCAAATCCCAGCTATTCTTCGAAGCTCAACTAAACCAATATACCTTTTCTATAATATTTTGTATATTAAGAAGTAGACATTAGAATGTTGAATGTAAGACAAAAATAGTCACATCTAAGCTAACGTATTATTTCTCTAATGTTTTGAAATATTACATTAGCAATTTTATCACTTGAAACTGAAAAAAAAATTGCCTTTCTACTCCCCACAATATACTGCAGCTTTTGCAATATATCTGGCTACTTTAGCAAAATTCAGGAACAAAGCCCCCAATCTCCCTGAATAGACAGCACATACATATCCACTTCAAAAACATTTTCCCTGCTTTTGAACTCTATAAGATGGCCTACAAAGCCCTATATTAGTTGTCTACGTCTTCTACTTCATACCTTATTTTCTACACCTTTCTATTTTATTCTCTGTGCTAAGTCACACTGGCTTTCCTTCTGTCTCTCAGACATGCCACATTTTTTTCCTGCCGCCTTAAGACATTTTTCTTATTGGTCTCTGTGCCTGTAATGCTGTTTCCCCACCCCACCCCCAGGTGGTGCAGGTGAGCACCTTGTCATTACTCAGCACCAAGCACTTCCCCTATGCAAATAATACACCATACTTCCAGGATCCTCCCACTTCTCTCTTTGGTTTCTCTTATTGCACCTATAATAAATATTTTGCATCCTTTTGTTATTTGTCTGCTTCTACTAGAATTAAGCTCAGTAGGCAGAGAGACCTTAATTACTGCTGTGTCCCCACATGGGCCCAGCACTCCCACAGCAGACAAACTCAGTTAACTTTGCTGAAAGTGTATGTGAGCCCATAAATAAACTCCCACAACTTTTCTTCTGACCTTTATCGTGTACCAGAATTCATTACGTGTGGATGCCTTGTCTCTCCATGTAAATAGTGAGCCCTCTCGGGTCAGGGTCCACCCTCCAAAAACAACACAGATTCTTCACACGAAGGTGTATTTTAAATATTTATTGCACTAATAAATTAGCACATGTTAGTGACTATTTAGAACAGAACCATCAAGGCGATCTTTCTAGATACTTATTTTTCAGGCATGTCTCGGTTGTCTCAAAAGGGGAATGATAGAAGATTCTTAAATAAGTGATTAGATTTCCTCTTACCAGAGTCTGCCTCTGGAATAAAAGTAACCCATTGTCAATTCATGCTGGCCCTGCCAGACATTGTTTTAGAAGTGAGTTCTACCCTGATGCCTATTCTATTCGAAATAAGGTCTTTAAGGTTACAGTAGTATACTTTGGCGTTACTCTTCTTTGCAGAAATCCTCCCTTGAGAATTAAGCCTTTTTTAGAATTCTTGTGACCATTGAGATGAGGGAACTTGTAATTTATCTGGTGCCTCACATTTAGCGCACGAGTTCCTTGGGCACTAAGGACCACTGCATTTCTTTCCAGTAGCTGCCTTGAGGAAAACAGCAAAATACCCTGCAGATCAGCATCCAGCCTCAGGCTTGACTTTGCTCTCTATTTTTGTAATGTGGGATAAGATATGATTATCAGTTGTGGGTTTGACAGTTATCTAGGAGCTGAAAGTTTGAGTTAATCCATTTCCTAAAATCTTCTCTGGTTTATTCAAAGAACATTTCATTTCCTTAAAAGTCAAACTGCAGATAATATTAACCTATTGTGAAGTTTAAATAAGCTCATAGGTGAGCAAATCCCTAGTATAAGTCTAACATATTGTGGGGAGTCAATACGTGTTCATTTTTCTTCTCAGAGCATTAACTAGCAATGTTAGCACCAGGGGCAAGCAGCTGAATATATCAGTTCAAATCAAAATACCATATGCATGGTTTTCTGATGCTGAAGGAGGAGAGGGCAGCTGTATCCCTCCTGCAAGGGCCCTTTGTTCTGCTGACTGCCCCAGCTATAGACACGCTGGCCTTGGGGCTAGTAGTGGTGGGGAAGGCAATAGGCTGAGAAGAGACTGGATTAAAATTTTGCAGGCACTATTAATAATTTTGTATCCATCCTCTATCAACAGTTCTGTAGGACAAACACCTGTTACTTTAAGCTATTATGATTCCACTTTTCCTTTTGCTCAATGATAAATGTTTCAGGTGAATCGTGTTCCAATCACCCTGATTTGATCATTATATGTTATATGCTTATATCAAAATATAACATGTACTCTATTAAAAAAAAAAAAAAGATGCTTGCTGCCCTGGAGTAAACAAAGAGTGAGGCTAAGCCCCATGTAAACACAGGTAGGTAGTGATGATAGATTTTCAGGTGATAGTAGGAAAATGACAGTTGTCAGCATGAGTGAGGGAAAAGTTCCTCTCCTGGAAAAGATATTTTCTGGGCCATATAGAGCAAGCGGTGTGCCAATAAGTATAAACTATTAAGAGGAGCCCACTTCCAGGTGCTTAGCTCGTCCTCCCATCCTCTACCTTTATACGTTTTCCAAAAGACTCAATTTCACAGACTTTGAGAAAACTTTCTGCAAAAGGGCTTTTCAGGCCAAGAGAAATTGTGTATCAGTCTGAGTTTCCTGGTAAGCGACAACAGTGCTTGAAGCTAAGTTACAGGGGGCACAAGTACACCCTTCCTCTCACGTGCTCCAACTCTTACATGCTCTCAGGCATCTCTGGTGCCAGGTTTATGTTTTCTGGTACCCTTAGAACATTCAGTAAGTCAACAAAAACAAAGCAGAGATGTACTTGTCAGAAAAAAATATACTTACAAAATTAGCATTCACTTAATACAATTATAGTCCTTCCAAAGTAATTGATTTCTTTGAAGGTAAATATATTTACACTTCCCCCATCCTTTTGTCAAGTGTATTAAACTGTCCTCTTAGACATTATCACACAGATTTTTGCTAAAACAGGGTAAAGAACAGAAAGGGAAAAAGATCATGTGATAAAGCATTACACTATTTAGAAGATCAAAGTCCCTTGTTCCCCATTCTCCTGGAAAATACTTGTTTTCCAAGTAACAGAAAGCTTAACCTTTTTTGATTAAAACGATTAATACAAATGTATACAGGGATTATATATCTTATTAACTATTTGGATATGATCTAAGAAGGTTTCACTTAATATACTCTTCCCTGATCCCCCCACCCTACTCCAGTTACAGATGAGCATGCACACACATACACAGACACACACAGAATATAAGTCAGATGCCTTCGGAAAAACATGCTCTATGTTTAAAAGGACCCATGGAGCCAAATATTCTGATGTAGGATATTATTGATATTAGTAATATAATACCAAATATGTATGGTATAGTATCGTTTTGAAGATATTACACTGAAGATTCAATGGAGCAATCATGTCTGCATTGCTGAGTCCGGGGAGCCCAGCTGGACATATTTGATCTGAACCTTGTAAGAAGAACAAAGGTCCATAGGGGTTTGAAAGAGGATGGTGACTTCAAATAAAGGTGAGGATTTTCTTGTGATTGAAAGACGGTGTCCACAAAGGGGATGACAGAAGATGAAACTGGTGAGCTAAGCCAGTGTCAGATTAAAAAGGTCAAGAACGCCATGATGAAATTGTGGAATTTTAGGTAAACAGGCTGTTAGCGGAGGCTTGTAAGCAGGAACTAATATGATCGAGTTTGATTTTCAGGAAGCTAAAAGTGGCAGCAGTATATATTATTCTAGTCCTGGCATTTATTGACCTTGAGTCCATGCTGTAAATCTGGTTGCCCTTTCACACTGGTCCCAGGAATATTGTCGTCAGTGGTTAGCCACTTACAGGTCCTAATGGTGTTTGCTTCTCCGTCTGGTTGCCTGATGAACAGCATAATACATTTGTTTGAAGGAAAGCACTCCCTGTCACATTATTAAGGGCCAAATGGATCTGTCTGTTGCCACTGCCTCCCCGGTGGGCAGCACCCACACAACTCTGCAAGACCTTCTCCAGCAGCCTTTGTTGTCTTTTACTATGTTCTTGTTTTCCCCCCTCTGGCTTAGTCACTCCACTTCAGCACCCTGGGTCAGAGCTCTTTTGTTCCCCTACTGCTGCCTCCTCCACAAACATGTCTGATTGCACAAGATGTTCCCTCGAAATTGATATCCCACCTCTAAATTTCCTTTTAGAAACAGGCATTTGGCCTGTTGCTCCCTGCCAACTGGGACTCACTAGTGTTTGCTTTTCCATTATTGGTTGGCAGTGACAACTTGCCCTTTCAGCATTATAAGGCTCAGAAGCGATTCTGGCAATATCTATCAGGTTAAAGATTACTTTACTGAGTTCCCCTTGCCCCCAGCTCACTAGCTGTCTTCACTTCTTAATTGGTTTGTAGGTTTCTTTCCGGCACTCCTTTCTTCCTGGGCCCTGTTCCAAACTCAAAAGATGCCCCTCTCAGACTTCATTAAGCCTTTTCTTCCTGAGGATGCCTCTTCTTGAAATGGAAAACAAGATCCAGCTACCTTAAGAATCAACATGCTAAGTAAAATGATTTCAAAATACTGTCCACTTTACCCATGTTCTTGACAAATATATTTTGTTTTGCTTATTGTTTTAGTTGGCAGATACTCAGAACATTTTAAATCTTCCTTAATTCCAGGCTATGGAGCCTTCTTGGAAGTAGGCTTTGTCTATTTGCATTAGTGGAAATTGTTTCATGGACTTAATTTCAAGTAGCCTAAACATTGTATTTCTTGGAAGAGTATCATAAATGTCATAATTTAGAGCAGAATAGTTAAAATTTTGAAATATCACCTTATTATACTGCAAGTATCCATGCCTCTGGGAACTCAGGAGGCATGTAGTTCTCAGTGCTTGAGAAGGGTTATCAAATGCTAGGTACAATTTCTGGAGTAGCAAATAAAATTATGTGTATAAAGCACTCAGCACAGAGCCTGGTAGTTTGTATGTGTTATTTATTATCCTTATTTCTGAATTCAAACTTTTATAGATGAGAAGACCAATGCCAATTAAAATTATTTTCTAGTTCTAGAAGCACGTATGAGTTTTTTGTTTGTTTTCATTTTACTTAAAGTTCAGAGACTTTACAGAGATATACCTTAGTATGGGTCTTTTCTCTTAAATCAAGGATGGAATTAAATGAGCCCTTTTAATCTGTAGACTATTTATTTATTTTTGTTTTTCCTTATTTTCTGTTTTCTCTTTGTGGAATTTACACAATGAGAATATTTAAAAAGCTATTATTTTCACATTTGCTTTCCTGGATCTCCCCTCTGAATCTCTGTTATTTCCTTTGTGATCTTTGTTTATTTATGGACTTTTCTTTGCATTTAATCTTTCTGGACAAAACTTCTGATTTCAGTCATCTACTTATTTTAATCTACTGATTTGTCTTGGTTTGCGTTCCCCTGGAAAAGGTGCTCAAAGGCAAGATTATATTATGTGAAGTTTATTTGGAAGAAGATCTCATGCCCAAGAAGAAGCATAAGGAAATAAAACAAGAAAATGAATGAAACTTAGAAAAGGTACATTCTTAAGCAAGTTAAAACTGTGAACAACTGGTACTCATCCTACTGGGGAACGCTGAGAAAAGAGAACATACAAACTAGCCCATCAAAGGGTTGAGCAACCTTGGATATTTGTACACCAATCCCTCCCCAAACTCACCTCGGTCACTAATTGAGAGTCGAGAAAGGGGTTAATTCCCTACCATTTCCTCCCTGCTGTATGCTTGTGGCCAGCTCAAGAGTTCAGGCCAGGGCAAGCTTTCAGGCAAAAAGACAAATACATACTGGTTGCATGGAGATAGTAACGCAAGGTGGAAAGGACAGAGTATCAACAGCATCTGTTATCATTTGTTTCAATGGATGTTAGGAAATATAGTTAAAAACAAAATCTTCTCCCAACCCAGAAACCCTCTCCACAAAGACAGTTGAGAAACACTCTAATCATTGAATGAGCATTAAACCTGAATGTGGTTGGTACACATCACAGGCAATCCACTAAGAGACTGCAGATCCTTTTATATAATCAAGCAAATACAACCCATTACGTATATGGGTTTTCAAGGTAAACAAAAAGTAGGCCTCAAGTAAAAGGATTTAATAACACTATTTGTCACACTTAACTCACCCTCACTTTACCTGGTAATTGGAGTGACCATCTGAATTAGTTAATTGATTATATACAGAGGAAAAACAAACTTATCATATCTATATGGTAGGAGAAACAAACAAAAAAAGAGCCTGGCGAGGTGAGGTGTCACACACTTGTAATTTTAGCCACTCAGGAGGCATGGGCCCACGAGTTCCAGTGTAGCCTGGGCAGCATAGTTATACACACCCCCCCTACCCAGTCTGTAAAAAGAAAGAGAGAGAGAGAGATGCTCTCTGAGCCCTTGGGAAAGATGTTCTTAGGTCATAAAGCTGACAAAAGGCCTATCTAGTCTCCAGAAGGATTTATATACATTTCAAAGGGAGGGGAAAGCATTTATGATTACATGTTTTCTAACATAAATGCTCTGCGAAAAAGAAGAGGAGGTAAATCTCTTATTTTCAACAGGGAGAATTTAGCCTCTTATTTCTAATTTGTATTTGCCCTTACATGGGAAATCATATCTTTTAACACCACAAAATTTTTGTGTCTGCATTTTATCTCCTCAGCTGCTTCCAAGAATGTTTTTATTCACGTGTTCATCTTTCTCTCACTGCAATTCAGTTGACATGTGTTCAAATGGCACGTGTTCCGATGTTCTGATTTTCCTCTTTACAGCTGCTAGTATTGGTTGTTATTTTCATTTGTTAGCTTAGATGTATCTCTTGAAATATAGTAGTGATGAAGTTTTTTAAATGTGAAAAGCAGAGAGATTCTTGCCCTTGTGGGCCTGTGATGGGTCTCCTGAGACCTCTCTCCTTGGTTTTCCTGGTTTCTCCCAGCCTGAAAGGCTAGCTGTGCTCAGCCTGTTTCTTGGTTTCTTTTCAGCTTTTATGATCAGGCAGACCCAGTACACTCACTCACACACGCTTCCCCAGGAAGTCCACAGATCTCTGTGAGCCTCGTCTTTTCCAGGGCCCATTCATTCCCCTGTTTCTGTATCCCGTCAGTGGGCTCCAAATGTGTTCTCCAAGTGCCTCCATGACTTCATGCCAGTTCCCCTTATTGGGCCCTAACAAACCCATTTACATCCAGTGGGAATTGAGAAAGAAGAGGTTAGAGAGGCCCATTTAGATATTTGTGTTCCTATATTTCTCTCTTCCCACAGAATAAATATTTGTAGAAATCCTAATTACCACACAACTGAAAGGTAGGAACACAGCCCTGTCTGTGTTCTCCCATTCACAGGGAGGACCCGTAAACCTTCCCATAGACAACATTGGGCCAAGATTAATTACCTTCTTTTCCTTGAATAATGAAATAGCCATTTTTATTTTATCAAGAAACTCTTTTCATTGTTTTGGACAACACTATTTCATTGCTTGAGGAGTTAGACCATCCTTGATGTAACCTAGATTACATGATTTAAAGTTCATACCCTTTAGTAAACTCACAAACTCCAAATTTAAGATAAGTAAACTTGCATTTGGCACTGTCCACTTCTCTGTGTTCAAAATCCTGGACTGCTTTTTACAATATCACCCTTGGTTCCTTTGATGCTTGGTGCTCTGCCCTTCGTGAATCTAGTGAGTGCTGGGTGGGCGTGCAGCAGTGCAAGGATTCTCCTCCCAGAGCAGACCATTTGCAGTGTGGGTGGCCTGAACCTGGAAGGATTCTTGCCACATTCAGGTCAAAGACAGCAGGAATTTGGAAGGGAAGTGACAAGACTCTCTATGATCGAGCCTTTGCTTCTCAATTCACGCATGTATGTACATCTATTGGTACAAAAACCTTTTGTGTGCATAAATTTCAGGTAACTAATTTGTACTTGCTTCAAAGAATTTCCACATATGCCTTTATAAAAATGTCTTTAAATTGGGGATTCAGACAAATCCCATTCAGGCCAAGGTATAAATAATAAATGTGTGTTTATTTGAATTTCTTGATGGTGAAAGCTGTGCAGACAATAGACTTATTTATTTCTGAAGAGGATTTATGTTAAAAGAAAGTTCCCTGGGGCATTAAGAAGAAAAAGCCTGTAAAAAGCACTTTAGCAAATTATAACTCAGAGGATAAAATATGACAATAATAATTGCTAAAGCAAAAACCAATCTTGTACATACTGTATATCTTGCATTTTCAACTTTTTTATTATTGAGTTTATTCCTGTCACTGGAGGAGCTACTACTGGGAGATTAATTGTGATCTTGGGCTACATTAACTCTTTTGGTTCATATATAATTTATTATATTGTTTTGAATATGAGATACTTGCTATAATAATATTTAGTATTAGTAATATTTGATTAGTGCCATGTTATTATTATCCCTATATCCTCATTTTACAGATGAAGAATTAGAAATCTGAAATTGTGAAGTTACTTGTCCAAGTTTACACACAATTAAGTGGGAAAAATGGGGATTTTTTTTAAGCCTGGCCATCAAGAAACAGAAACTGGGCTGTTAACTACCATGACATGTGGCCTTTCAATGTGGTCCATATAACATATTGCAGACAATAACCTTATGATTTATTTGAAAGGTGCAATTTAGGAAAGTGCTCATGGTGCCATGAACTGAATGTTTGTGTACTTCAAAATTCATATGTTGAAGCCCTAATCACCAATCTGATGGTATTTGGAAGTGGGGCATTTGGGATGTAATTAGGTTTAGATGAGGTCATGAGGATGGAGCCCCATGATGTGATTAGTGTCCTTGTAAGAAGAGAGAAAAACCAAAGCCCTCTGTCTCTTCCCTCATGTGAGGATACAGCAATAAGGGGGTCATTCTGCAAGCTGAGCAGAGAACCTTCACCAGGAACCAAATTAATGGGTACCCTTGATTTTGGAATTTCCAGTCTTCAGAACTGTGAGAAATACATATCTATTGATTTAGCCACTCAGTTTATGGTATTTTGTTACAGCAGCCTGAACAGACTAAGATACATGGTGATGTTAATTTTTCCTTATCTTTCTAAAACACTTGAGCTTTTTGGTTTAGAATAATTTTCAAGTATATGTTCCCTTAAAGTTATACGTTTAAATTAACTTAATAACTAAGTCAGTGTCAAACTGGTATACTCTTGCTTACATCAAAGCAACATTTAATTTGAAACTTATGTAATTGTATTCTTCCATGTGAATTTAATATGCATAATAAACATCCATTAACATAAGAGTGTGGCTTTGGAGTAGGGCAGACCAAATTCAAATTCCTTACTAACTTAATAACTGTGGCCAAGTTACTTAGCTTGTCTGAGAGAAAAACATTAACTTCTTCTGGGTGTTTATAGTTTGCCAGGCACTGTGCTTGCAATTTATATGCATTACCTCATTTCATCTTTATATGAGAGGTCTAGAGTTTTCCTGTTTCGTAGATTAAGAAGCCAAAGTGTAAAAATTAAACAGCTTGCCTCAAATATCACAGATAATAAATTTTACAGCTATTAATTCAAATCTAGATTTCTTTGACTCCAAAATCTTTTTTCTTTCCCCTATACTCTACTGCTTCCAAAGTCCATCCAAGTGTTCTATGAAGATTAAGTTACATTATGTATGTAAAATGTGTAGGAATTGCCGTATTGTAGATGCTTAAAGATAAACATGAAAAGTGGCCATTTATTTTCAATTTTTCTGGCAATGTGTCATAGAAGACATTCTATTTAGAAAGTAGTATTTTCTAACACTAAAGTTCTAAGCAGCAAGATGCCTGCGAAGGACAGTCACATGATAAAATGATATTTTAAAGCTGAAAGAAACCTGAGATATCATCATGTCTAATGTTGCCTATTGTTCTTAGTTTGTTGCATTTGTAGAACAATATCCTCTTACCTGGAATTTTTGTATATAAAGAACTCCAAGTTGAACTGATATAGTTGAATGGATGGAGAAGGATAGTTTCTAAGGCACCTTTCTGGAACACCCATGGCTCCCTATAACAACATTTCAAAATCACCTCTCAGGTCACTTTCTTTCCTTTTGCATGTGAAATAACTGAGGGCCACAAAAACAAAATATCTGCTATAGTTTGCCCAGTTAGTTCTTGTAAGGCATTTTTTAAGTCTTGTTTCAAGGCTCTTTCTTAGACCCAGTGTTGCATATAAGCGTCTATAGGGAAACACTGGTTGGTTTTGCTCATAAGAGTTTTGAGATACTTGTTTCTATACATAGAGACTAGCACAAGAAAATTACTTCAGACTTTAAAATGGTGGTAGTTGTTGCTAACATATTATTATAAAATTTCCAGTCATTGGGACCTTTCTCTTTAAACTCTACATGAACAGTTCCTGAAGTTGATTCTTGGATGAAAAAGGAAACAGTGTATTTACACAGATGTTTATTCTTGTGAATAGCCTAATAATAACTGGCACTGCTAGTACCACAATCCAATAAGGTACCCAATATAGAAGGGACTAGATAGGAGGGACTACTGTGAAAAAAGTTACTTATTCTAACTTGCTTATGAGCACTGCAATAGTCTTTTGGGTTACAAGCTTCTATTATTTGTTTACTTATGAAAACTTTGTCCTTATAATTTCAGAACAAATATTAAATACTTCATGTGGTATTAATTGCATAGTTATTTGATTATAAAATGAGTTATCACTAGGCATATATATTTTGGGAAGGAAAACTTTTCCTATTCCAGCTTGGATCCAGTTGGTTTGAGGCCTGAAAATTAACTGACAATAGACAGATTAATAGAGAAAAAACAAGGTGTATCTACACAGGCACCTACCAGTTGCTCAGTAATAAGTAGCTCACTGAATCACCAAAGATAAAGGTTTTTATACCAGAGTGAAGCGGGGCAGTGTTAGGGCTTCAGTGGATGGAAGGTTCTGGTAAGGCTTGCTTACTAATTTTTTGGAATGTCCTGGTGCTCAAGGTAAGTGGAGGGTAGGGAAGGTGGGTTGTGCCAGCTGACTCTGACAAAGCTCTGTTCTAGTAAGATTAGGGAAGTTTAGAAAAAGATTTTTCTCCTGCATCTTATTTAGCTCAAATGTTTTCACTTTAAAATAATCTTTATATCAAGTCTGGGGATCCAGAGGTCTCCACATTTTCCCCATCTGAAACTTCCCTAGAAGTTTTACAAAAAGAAGCTAAGTTGATTGCTGTGGGGAAAAGAGTCAGGTTAGAAATTGGGAAGTATAATATCTGCAAAGGGGAATCACAGCACAGATTAGAATGAGGAAACAGACAGAAAGTCAAAGATTAATGGTTAGAGCAGACTATAAACCCAGTTTTTGAGTACATAGGGTAGCCCATTGAGAATTCTAGATGTTGGACTCACAGCATCTTAAGTGAAGATGGTGGCAGTGGTAGCACAATAGTTATGATTATTTTCTGGAGCAAAGCATGAAAGATGCAAATGTTCTTGTGAACTTTGTGAGTTGAGTGACCCAAACTGTTGCAGTAATGAATCTTTTGATGATTGTATCATCATTGAGCTTTTGCTTTCAGGGCTTTGGGAAAAGCCAGTTTTAGTTCTCAGTGATCCCAAATAAGGAAGATGGGAGAAAATTTGGAACTGTTAATTGCTGACAAAATATACAAAATGGCAGGACCTAGTTTACAAAGAGATGAAAGTAACTCAAAAACAATCAACAGGACCAGAATCGGATAAATCATAAGGGTGGGATATAATTTTCCTCTGAAACAAACTTTCTTTCTACAGTCAACCTAATTTTTGATAAATGATAATCAACGTAAGATTGTTTTTGCTGACAAAACAAGTCTGGTTTCATTTTATTTGGCCTGATTATAACCTAGGTGAAGCAAGAATGATAACTGACCACATAGGTCTTTTTAAGTTTTTTAAGTTTTCTCTGCTGGAACTTTTCATAAGGATTCTCAGATTGAACTTCTAAAAGCCTTCTCAAGCCTAGGAAGCCAAGCCAAGAATTCACCACCCTTCTTCACCTGCAGTACCTGTAGATTTTGGTGACTTCCTCTTTTCTCAAGGTCCCCAACATATTCCAAGGTTCCTGGGCCTTCCAGGAAATGACCCTCTGTACTTACCTATAAGGCTGGGAACCCTTTACTCTAGGTATCAGGCCAGTTTTTTCATGAAGGCTTTATAAGGTCTGACTCTATAAAGTCAACTTTAGTTGCTCAAAGCTGTCTGATCACATATGATTTTATGCACTTCAATATCAAATATTACATTCCAATCAAAGCCTCTGTTATGTAATCAATTCTTCTAATTATGTCTTTTTGTTAGATAGTTAGCAAGGGATCCCAGGTCTCCTAGGGACAAAAGTGGGTGTTGCTGTGATTCACCACACCCCCCAAAATGGGCTTTCAGAGAAGCTCATGGGAGATCTGCATGTGCAGTAAGACTCAGGTCATGTATCTCCCAACTGTCCAAAGTGGTTCCATGGTGACGTTTGACACACAGGGAGGGCCCAATCTGGGCACTATAAAACAAGATGCAGACCATAACCAGGCTCTCTTTGCCCTTCTTTTGGCTCTCCCTTTGCTGTGACAATGGGTCCAGTCACCATCTTTGGCATACGTATCATGCTCTGTAAACCTATATCTTGCTCTGGCTCTATCCTATCTTTCTCTCCTCAATAAACCTCATTTTTGTGCTTGCTTTATTTTGGTGCATCCGGTCATTCTTCAGCCATGAGAGCACTAAGAACTGACATTTCAGACTGAAACTTGACACTTTTACAAGGAGGACAGATAATTATTAAACTTATGCAAATAATTATATTGCCATGAAAATAAAAATATTCAATAAGAATTTCCAGATTCTAGAGGGATCATGTGAGGAGTAAAAAGATAAATGCTTCATTTCTATTTATAAAAGTGTAACCTATTAAATTGTTATGAATTATAGGTAGCCTGAGAAAAGAGGAAAAGGTTTCTTATATCCAAAAAATTGAACATTAAAGAACCAGCAGTGTTTCAAACAAAGACCATAAAAAATTATAATCATCCTTTATCAGTCTGCTGAGGCCCATATAATAAATTCTTATTCTTCTTAACTTTATGGGGAGTTTTATGAACCCCTCAGCTTCTCCACTAGAGTTCTGAAAATCCTTACTCAGAGAAGTGGAATGATCTTAAAATTATTTAAACAATAAAGGAAGCCTGTATCCCAGAGTACCTGTCATAGTCCTTTCCATGGATCTCAAAGGGAGTCCCTGTTTGTTGAAGACAAAGCATTCTGGCTACTAACTGATTGCAGGAGCTTTCAGGAAAGCATCACAGTTAAGACAGTAACTACCTGTGAATGACAAAAAGGTTAAAATGGCCATAGTTAAAAATCTGAGGGAAGTTCATTTTGACATAATTTTGACATAATTGACAATTCTATAGAATTTGGTGTTTCTGTCGAATACAACATTTAAATTATGGAATTGTGACTGAAAGCGTTATATCAGGACATATCAGGGAAAGCGAAGACCTTGGCAAATTTCTAGAAACCTCATACGATTTCTGAAACAATAACATTTTACCCATACAAATATAAGAAAGTTTAAGTAGCCCTTCTTATCTGACAACCTTCCCATGCAATTTAGCATATCAAATAATATTTATTTATCAAATTCATTATTATGGAATAACAAATATTTGGTTAATGTGAAGAGTCAGTGTAACAGATGTCAGTAAAGATTGTTTCTCTAATTAGAAAGTTAAGAAAAGACTGCATATTTATATATATGTCATGTATGTTATCATATAGTATGTGTACATCTAGAGATATATATATCTCTAGGTGTTTAAAAGCTGATGAGTAGGTCATCACTTCAGTTACTCGGGAGTTCTTTCTGGTTGTGTGCTGTTGGTGGGAGGCCTTACAGGAGAATCTACAGGGGCAAAACATCAGCATGTGGAGTAGCACAAAGGAGACACAGATAGTCTATATCACATCATGAATAATTTATGTCAAATTCTTTATAAAAATGCAAAAGCAGGTAGCTACTATTCTTCATTTGAGACGATAGAAACAATTTCTTTCACTAGAATCCCCCTATAAAAAGCACTGCATGTTTATAAAATTCTTGAGCACACTACTTATGGAAGGAGATGTGATTCCAAAGGGTCATTCTAAGTAGCGAATGATGATCACCACTGTGTCTTCTAAGGATAGCAGGATCGATTAACTGATGTTCTCTTTATTTTATTGAGCTCCATAATTAGTTGGTCATGCCACTCTAAGGAAATATCACTCAATTACTTTGTCACTCTGTTTAGTAGAGGTGAAAATTATTTGAAATTCCCTAGGAAATTCCAGAGAGTAACACAAAAATAACCAGCTGGAAATCAACATTGGAAGTAATGAGAAAGGGACAGTATCAAGAGACTTGGGATTTAACTACTCCTGTACTTATGCCCAAACCAAGCTGGCCCCAGAATTAACAAGCAGCTTGCATCCCAGCAGGACCCACAGAGAAAATAAATGTTTACTATACCTCATGGGTGTATTTTTGCGAAGTCAAGTGCTCCTTCTCCTCCCCGAACTGAGAATTGGGTAGTAGAAAAAGTCCTTAAGTAAAAAGTCCAAGTTAGAGTTGGAAAGTATGCTTAGAGGAGTGGAGAGTGGATTCCCAGGCTGAAAGGGACTATTTTCAGAGAGCTATGAGTAGGTGAGGGGTGTATCTATAGGAAAGCAAGGACACCTTCTCATCTCTTTCATGGAGCCTTCGTGTATTGAATGGCTAGGCATTTCTGTTCAGATAAACACATTAGCATGGGTTATGCAGTTAACTCCCATAAAATCTATAGCCAGTTTGCCTCTGTTTATCCAGTTTAGTTCTATTTATGTCACTTTTCTATTTAATCTCCACATAAAACTAAGAATTACTTGTTTATTCGTATCCTTTGAAATTTAGTGAAATAACTACTATAGTTTCACTAACAACTGTTAGGGGCAAGAAAGGTAAAACATAATTAATATTATGTATGTTAACTTTTTAACCAAATTTTGCTTCTTTGAAATTCTAAAAAATGCAAATCTGGTTGCAAATTGAGTTGAGTTTGAATCCCGATTTTCCTGAAGCTACTTAAATCTTCTTACCTCAGTTTCTTAATCTGAAATATATGCAAACCAATTGTGGAATTAAAGGTGATATGTACTTAGCACACATTAACAAAATATATGTATCATATGTTAATTTGCTCTGCACCTGTATTGAATTAATCAGGTTTCAATAATGGCTTAGGCACAGTACTATGAAAAATCTCTTCCAATAGAAATGTATTGTTGGTTAAGCAGGAGTTATGTAGTTCATAAGAATCAATGCTACCATAATGTCAAACCATCATCCCTTTAATTTACCCCTATTGATCAAAATGAGGCAGCAAATGATAGAAAAGATGTGGATATAAACCTTGATGATAATCTGGGCCAGTGGGAACATCGGTTGGGAGATAAGCCTTAGTTTTGCATACTTAGCTCACCTTTTATCATAAACAAGTAACGTTTTCATTTCTCAAAAAGTAGCTAGAAAGTTCTGGTTTTCTTAAAGAACACAGTGACAATCTTTCACTTATTATCTGCAAATTACACATCAAGCACAGAAAAAAATTCTTTTCTCCCAGAATGTACTGATGAACATTAAAGAATTAATGGCATTTCTGTGATATATTTTCATGAGTTTAGCATTTTCATTTAGCTGATTAAAATCTGTTGTCGAGGATAATTATGCCAAGGTTTTTTTAAATCATTCAAACACTTGAAAATGATTTTAAAATCTTTAAATGGCTTGTAGCAGATTTTTATTTCTCAAAGGGTTTATTTCTACTTACAGAAAATTTGCCTAAATTATGCCCTTTTGTAATATTCTCAGTAAATGTTAAATCAATGCAAAATGAATGGATTTGTATTTCTAAAAATAACCTCTTTCACAGGAAGAAGAACTAAGGAAGAGTGGGGAAGCCAAATATGCCCACTTGAGTGATGAACTTCATGTATTAATTGAAGTGTTTGCTCCACCTGGGGAAGCTTATTCACGTATGAGTCATGCATTGGAAGAGATTAAAAAGTTCCTTGTTCCCGTAAGTGTTTTTCACTCTTTACAAAGATGTTTCTCATCAGTTTCTATTTTAAAGTGTGCCTTTGATATTCACTGACTTTTTAAAAGGAAACTCATATTGCAAGCTAATTATTTAAAATAATGCAGGATATAAAAAACGCTTAGCACAGGACCTGGTGTGTTGTCACATAGTAATGGTTTGACAGCAGTATTTGTCTTCAATACATTACATAGCATGCTCCGGTTCATAGCCATGAAGAATGAAACAAACATATAAACACAAATATATAACTGAAGTTGCAGACTTTTTTCATGTGTCTTAATCACTTGACATGTCTTGGCAATTTATAATTAATAGAAAAAACATTTGCTGGCCGGGCGCGGTGGCTCACGCCTGTAATCCTAGCACTCTGGGAGGCCGAGGTGGGCGGATCGTTCGAGCTCAGGAGTTCGAGACCAGCCTGAGCAATTAGCGAGACCCCACCTCTACTAAAAATAGAAAGAAATTATATGGACAGCTAAAAATATATATAGAAAAAATTAGCCGGGCATGGTGGCGCATGCCTGTCGTCCCAGCTACTCGGGAGGCTGAGACAGGAGGATCGCTTGAGCTCAGGAGTTTGAGGTTGCTGTGAGCTAGGCTGACGCCACGGCACTCACTCTAGCCTGGGCAACAGAGTGAGACTCTGTCTCAAAAAAAAAAAAAAAAAAAAAAAGAAAAAACATTTGCAGGTATGGTAGGAGAGGAAAGAGATTAAATATGTAATATTTAAAAGAAGCCAATGGTATTATTTTAAAATATCAAATGAATTTTTATGTGATAATTTGCCAGGTACTGGTTCAGTGTAAAACATAGTATAAAGTAATCAATTTAATACAGCCAGACATTTGTTGACTTCAGGCAAAAATTGGAAAAATAAACTCACTGCATTAAGTGAAGGCAACAGAGAATGTTCACTTAGTAGGGCAGCAAATGCAGGGTTGCATATCGAGTAGAATTCTTCATTGATTTTCTAAGAAATAGAGGAATGGTAAATGAATGAAACTTTCCTAAAAGTTGACAATTTAGCATTCTAGGAAGAGGCTGTTCAAATAGAAATCTTGGCATCAGGCTTAGAGCTGGGAATAAGATAATTAGAAGAGAATGCTGAGTAAAGTTTTCTGGAGTGTCTGGCAGAGTCTTCAGCAGAGAAAGAGAGTAGCTAAGATTAATCCGCACAATGAAGAAACAGACTTTTACACTAAGCAATAAATTCAGAGGAAATGGTGGATACGTTTTGTTGATTGGCAGCAATTTTGACAGAGGGAGAAGTAAAAACATCAGAGAATTTCCAGAATATAAAAGCATCATGAGCTAGCCACATAATCTCTTTATATGTCCAGTTTAAAAATTAATTTCTATCAAGGCAAGGTAACAGCATAATCCCAGACCATTCAGATCATTCGTTAACTTCACATGCACACAGAATTTCTGCACAATTTTTTATCTGGTGCTCACCTATACATCTCCCTAAATAGATCTCATATTTGTTAAGAATGAGCATGCTATGATTTCTCTTCCTTTTGCCTATCAACTAAAGGCTTAGTGCTCTATTGAGTAAAAAATTTACTATATTTAGCTCAGAACAGACTATGACTGCTTACATTACTAACCAATTTCATGACTACAGACAAGTCATTTAAATTCTCAGAGCTTCAGCTTATTTATCTTAAAAATGAAGATAATTATAATTGATCAACCTCTATCACAGTTATTGTAAATATGAAATGGGATAATACAGATGAAAAGACTTAGAAAATTATAAAGCACTATATCAATGAATGTTTTAATTTATTTTATTGTTATAGTAAATAGAAAGATCTAGAAATGACTTTCTGAGGTAAAATATGTAACACAAAATGGTATTTCATTGGTACAAATATATGGGATCTCCTCTGTGGGCTAGGTTAACACTGCTTTATTATAAATGTCAGCAATACATCTCACTTGCTCACTTCTTAGACATCATACTTGTAATCATTTCATTTTTATCTTCTCCGTTGAAACATATATAGCCTGCGGGTAATGTTAGCAGTGTCTCTCTTGGCCAACACTGTATCCCCATCATTTTGCTTGATGCCTGGCACAATAAATATCTGATAGTCTGACTGGTGGAATGGGCCAACTAAAAGGTTCCAGCAGTGATGCAATGGGATAAAATAGCTGTCCTGGTCAGGTTTGGGGAACAGTATCCCAGATTCAAGATGCACCATATGTACAGACCCAGATGAAGAATGAAAATCTTAACTTGGCTGATACGATGACCTGTCCCTGCCTGTCTCTGTGATTTCATCTCTGTGTATCAACTGCTCACTTGTTGTGCTCCAGACATGCTGGCTTTTGTTCATCCAACACTCTGGGCTCACTGCTCACGAAGGGCCTTTGAAGATACCTCTCCAAAGTATTGACATAGCTATCTCCTTGGCATTCAGATGTCAACTCGAATGTTTGGCTTTGTAGTAAATTCTACCCCAAACACACAGTCTAGAGTAGCTGCCTCTATTACCTTCAATCACACAATCCTATTATATTTTGTTCACAATATCGCTGACCGCCTTATTTAACATTTCAATTTATTGCCCCATTATACTCTAGCCCTCTTCACTTATTTATTTTCCTCGTAGTTCTTATCACCTTCATATATACTTTCCCTTTCTCTTTCTTTTTCTCTCTCTATGCATAAATATATATAAACATATTTGTTCATTATTGGTTTCCTGTTAGACTGTATTAATAAATGTCATGAGGGCTATTCTGATATCTCCCTTAATGTTGTATTAGTAAATTTTGCCATCAGTGAAAGTCCTTTTACCTGATAAATTTTCCCCATTTGCTTTTCTTGACTCAGCGGCAAGCATAGGATGGTGGTATCTGTCTCCTTCAACCATTACCAGAACCACAAGGGGCAGAAATGAAGTGCCAATTTTTTTAATCATATGAAATCATTTGGGGTCTCTTTTGATATCTTATATTAAAGTCCATAGAAATGCTAATGATATTTGTACACTAACATTTACACACAGCTTAGGTAAAGAATTATAACCAGTAAGAAGCGTTCTGGAATAACACAGAAGGCTGACATAAAGAAAGATAGGACTCTGGAATTCCACTGACATTTCCTTCCTCTACAAAATGGAGTGTCTTTCCATGCTAGAACTTTTTACCTTCCTCTATCTCCCATATATTATCCAAAATTTTTCCAACTTGCTCTGTGTCCAGGGGTTCTAATCATCAAGACTACCAACTTTAGAACATACAACTCCTCGTGAAATGTGTGAATGCTTTAGGTGGTTGCAAAAGAACCCAGTTTCAGCACTTTAAATGAATTGTTAAAGACAAAAGAATTATCATTGCTCTGGGGAAAATCCCTAGCCTGCTGGTCTCCATTCAGACACTACAGTCTTATCAAAACAAGTAGATCAGGTCAATAAGACATCTTTAATTTGAACATTGCTAATTTTAAATCTCTAATGCTTTGAGAAGATGCCGTATTAGTATCACTTGTATTTGCTGATTTTTCTTAAAAATAAAGGTTAGGATTGTAAAATAAATTATTTGATAAATAATGACAAAAAGATATAAAATCCTAAACTAATATATACTTCAATAATGTCAATGTGCTCCCCTTCTTTTTATATAAAGAGGTAAACAAATATTATCATTATTATTTTTATACTATTTATTTCTTTTATAGTTCAGACACCAGGACTGCCACATACTGTTGTGTAGGTTGTGTCTTGTGCATCTCTAGGGAGTGACACGCCATAGTTTGTGAATAGTACTCCCTCGCACCCTGAGCACAACTTCCCTTTTTCTAACCCTACTCAGTTGGTTTCCTCAAAATAATGGCACTGTGTTTTGTTTTTCTAAATTGGCCGAGTCTCACCTCTAATTAAATTTAATTAGTAAGTCTTACTAATGCTTGATTATTAACTCATGATTGAAACATACTGCATTAGCTCATAATTAGAAGTTATGAAGCATTTAGCAAAATTCTGCTCATTGAATGTGTGTTTATATATCCTGTCATTAAAAAAAAAAAAGATGAAAGGAAGAGTTTCTACACAAATTAAATTTAAGTCATAGGTAACCAATAGATTATTTTGTTACCTGTTCCAATAGCTAAGTTACCGACTTAGTTAAGAGATCACAATACCCCTTTCCATTGAACCCTCTCATGGCCTCAGAAACTTCCCAACACAACATGCTTCACAGCACTAGTTGACAGAACTTGAAAAGTATTTATCATGCCTGCCTTAAATCTCTGATTATTACCACTACAGGTTTGTGTATATTTAAATAAAAGATACATAACTTTTATATCTATGTAAAGTGTGTATGTGTGCGTGTATCCTTTAGTCGTCTGACATATGTGGCCATAAGCCAATTCAACACAGAAAGAACAGGGATCACTCCAGGTTAGTTCTTTCCTGCATTAGATTGAATATGTGCATCAGTGACAGCTGTGATTCTTGAAATGGGACAGTTAGGGTATATTATTTCATTTCAAATTTGAGATATTGGAAACCCATGTCAGAACCTACCAAGAGTCTGCCTATGGAGGAAAAAATAAAACCTTTTTTCTTCTTTATGGTAAGAACAAATAGAGGATGTTCTTACCTCCTCTTCTTCAAACACTATGATCCTAGCTCTGAAATTGGAAAATGACACTGATTACTAATAGCAATCACACAGGAGTGTAAGTAGATGTAAGAAAAACAGGAAAGGAAAGCAAGGTGTTTTCAGTCTAGGAGATGGAAAAGATTTAGACTTTTATGTGCTGAAAAAATTTTTATAAAGTTTTGAAATATGATAAATATAAAAATGTGTCCCTGAAATTAGTTGTAATTTGAGAAAAAATAAAAATTTAGTCAGTCTTTTATGCAGTGAATATGTAGAGAAAACAATGTATTCAATAAAACCCCATCAGCCATTGATAAATGGGAATACCTCAAAGGTAAAAGATGGCAGATACCTTTTTGCTGGCTGACAGCAGGAGTTCATTATTTATAGCAACAACATCATACAAGCAAGAGAATGATCAGTTACAGAATTAAAAAAAAACAAAGCAAAGCTCAGTGCAGACAGGGAAGCAGAATCCATAACCTGGATATTATTCCTTCATTGTTGTGGTTGTTAAAATGTTGCTAAGAGTTTCCTCATATAGCTATCTTCAAAACCAATTAATTCCCTTTTCTCTCTTATAATTAACTATATTCTAATAGTGTGGTAGCTAATGGCAGTAAGCACAAAGCCACATGTATGGTTTTGTATGTAATTATTACTTGCTCAGAAATGTTTCCTGTCTTGCTAAAATACTATGATCAGATTCTAATTTTATTGGGAGACATTTATAATCATCTATTATTGAGTATTTATTACCTGATAAATTGTAATAGATAATGCAGGCCTATGACTTAAAACAAAACCAAAATCATTATTACTTCTTAGAACAGAACTAATATAGTAAGAGTTATTATTATTGTTGTTGAAATCCAAGACCACTATAATATTGCCAGTTGATTGACATAACCTGGCAAACAGGTAAAAAAAGCAGTCAATAACTATCTGAATGTGATTTTTCTACAAACCCTAATACAAGTGTCTTCTACTCCTAGTGCAGATAATCAAATGCTCACTGTACAATGATGGGGGCAACTTAGGAACACAGAGTTAGGATGTCAAAGTCTGCTTTCCACCTTATGAAACAGTTTATCACTAATTATCTCTGGTCTTATTTGATTCTGGAGTTCTGAAGTCTCCAAGGCCACTCTTTTCATGTGCTCTTACTATTTTTAGATGCCCAGCATCGTATTTCTGTTTCTATTAGCACCTTGATTTCACCTTGATAAGTTATTTCTTCTCCATTAGCTGACATCATAATCAAAAGAAGGGCTTTTGCAATTCCAGGTGTTGTCCTTAACATGGAAGCCTAATAGCTTTCTTAAAAAGTTATCTGTGTTATCAAAGATCTGTGGTTCTTAAGGGTACAGGTTTGATCTTCAAGGCAAGAATTCTACTTCTTAACTTTAGCAGATTCTAGTACAAGAAAGGTCTCAGGATATTAAATATACATTTTGTATTATATTCAAAACATTTATTGAGTGTTAATCCTACACTTGTACATACGTACATAGTACACATATGTCAATGTGTACCTGCAAATAGCTTTATAGATAAAAGCACCTCAAAAAGACTCATTATTGTGGAAGAATTTAGTTCAAAAGAGGAATCAAGGACAGAAAAGTGGCTCAATAATCAGAGTCTGCTAAATAAGGTGCATAATTTTTAACTGAGTCAAGAATTTGAAACAAATAAAATAAATGGTGCTAATTAATGCAATAAATATTTCTGGGCACCAAATATATGCCAGACACAATTCTAGGAATTATGTTACATCAGCCCCTGACCTTGTAGAATTTAAGAACCAGAAAACTATTTCCAAAATTTAAAAGATAAAGATTATGAAGAATTATTTGAGAGATATTGGAAATAGGAAACCAGATTGGCTAATAATGTGTTTACATAAGGATGGTGATGATGATGAGAGAGCAGAGAACACTGATCAAACAGTGATATTTCTAGAGTGAAGGAAAATCAATTGCTGGCAAAGACCACCACCCATGTAGGCCAGGGTAAGTTGTCTAATGAGACAGAGAAAGAGAGAAAGGGAAGGGGGAGAGGGAGACACAGAGAGAAAGAGTTTGATTAACTTCTTTAAAAGTGTTGATGACCCACAGTCAAAGATTCTATTTCACACTGACAATATAAAAATGCACCAAGAAAAACTTATCGAGAATAGCATATTTTAAAATTGATCATTTTTGCAAAATTATGTATTCCTGAAATGTGTCTTCAACTTCTGTTCTAGCAATTAGTTCTTACTTTTTAAACAGCTAATTTTGCAGCTACATAAGATAATAATACAATATAAGTTTATTTTGAATTGCCCTTCCTTGATTAACTGATCTCATTTTACTACTCTGAAACTATTTTCAGCAAGCTACAAGGGAACACATATTGATTCCTCTATACAGTATTTAAACTAGATATCCAGGGAACTTGGAAGAATCCCTATTCCTCCAGGAAATATATCTTCTATCTCATCTCTAATCTCTATGTTGTTTTGTTTCCTTCCCATTCATTCTAGCCAATCTGTATGATGTAGTGTGTGTAAGGATGCATGTACAACAATGTCTTAAAATACAAGTACACGTGGGTCACTGCATGGTCTATACTCAATGTGGTACAAATAAGAATTGGTTTTATTTTTCTGCAACGACTGTCATTCATTCTCTCTCTCTCTTCTCTGTCTCTCTATCTCTCTTTGTTTTGTTTTGTTTTGTTTATTTGAGGCAGGGTCATGCTTTGTTGCCCAGGCTGGAGTGTAGTGGCTAGATCATAGTTCACTGCAACCTCGATCTCCTGGGCTCAAGCAATCCTCCTGCCTCAGCCTCCCTAGTAGCTAGGACTACAAGGGTACACCACTACACCTAGCTTATTTTTATTTTTTTATTATTTGTAGAAATGGGGTCTCACTATGTTGCCCAGGCTGGTCTCAAACTGCTGACCTCAAGCCATCCTCCTGCCTGGGCCTCCCAAAGTGCTAGGATTACAAATGTGAGCCACCACACCCAGCCTCTCCTTTTCTTATTCTTAGTCACAACTTGAACAAATGACATAGTGTTCCCTTCATTCTCTTATAAGAAGAGTCTTAATGTAGGCAATTCAGGTTTTAAGAAGCCTGCTTATTTCCAAATTGTAATTTCCAATTCAATCCAAAGCTCTACTCCTCCCACAGATTTAGGCCAAATATATGGCTTGGGGAGTAGCGGTGGGGATGGGAAGATAGTCTACTCACTCATTCATCTCCTTCAACCTTCTCCAGATCCTAGTACTCTCAGAGCTTTGTGAATGGTCGCAGAGGGTGGGGTGGGAGGTGATAGAAAACTGGAGTGAGAAAGGCTATAAGACTGGTCCTGTAATAATCTGGTTCGTTGGTTTGACTTGAATCTTAATTTCAAATATTTTCCTCTGATAGGATATATGGATGATAGACTAGCAGAATTTTTGCAGATCCTCAAATGGCCTATTTTCTTTCTTTCAGCTAAATAATCTCTTGGAGATGCTCAAAGTTCTCACAGTGCAGTCTTTTCTCCCAGTAATCTCTAGATGCTATTCAACTTCCTTCCTGCTTTCAGTGTTACAGATGAGCTCTGTCGTATGTACTTAACTTGGTCTTTCTCTTTGAGAGATGTAAGATTATTTTACCTTATCCTTAGAGTTCAGGCGTTTTACCAAGATATGCTCAGGTTTTGCTCTTTTCTCATCAGCCCATCTGGAAATAAAATGATAGAATTGTTTAAAATGTGTTTGGAAGAGACTGAAAATAGGAGTCATTTTGAATTGATCAGATCTTCTTGTTACTAATTTATTCATGCAAACAAGATACTTTTCTCCAAATGACCCAATCAAGTAACATGGGATTCAAATGAAGAATTACTGATATATGCTGGTAGTAATAGTGTCATTCTTGATTAATGAGTCGCTAGGACTACATGCTACCGTATATGTATAAATAAAATGATCGCTTATGATATATCTATTACATAATTGGTCTCAATTATGATTTTTGAAAACCTGTTTACTTTTAGATTGCTGCCATTTCTCAGATATCTTTTGTTCACTTTCTTCATTATCTTTTTTCTAAAGTTTAGAATTTTAGGGTTGGGCTGTTACAATATGAAAATTTTAGTTGCTTTCTTATAACAACAATAAAATCATAAAATTTTAAGAGATTCTATATGATTGTTTCAATGATATTGCTCATCCAAGAGTCTACATTTTCCAACTAGTATTTATTTTTGTTTAGTTCTAAATAAATTTTGAACACACAGATTATTGTAATAATTTCACCCAATCTCACTGTCTTGTCTGTTACCTAGGGCACACTAAAGGGATAGAAAACATCATCAATATTAGCATATTTTTTCAAGATGTGAAAAAATGTGCTATTACCCCTCTTCTGTGCTTTGCTTCTTATGCCTAATCTACTTATTTAAGGAATCTGCAAATCTTCAGAAAGATAATTTATGAGCAATGATGGACATCAGAATCAGAGGGAAATTCTTTTAAAAGTGAAAGAACCTCTTACAAGTAGAAAGTATATAACTACTTCTTAACCCCCTTCTTAAACCCCTAAATAGATAAGCTATGATTAGGATAAGATTTCAGCTAAAATTACTCAGTACTTATGCAAAGTACAGACATCTTTTTATCCCAGACACATTTTCAAATGCAAAAACGACCCATTATGCAAGATATTTTAAATAATATTCTTTATTTAAAGAATTGCACTGAATTCTTATAATTAATAATTTGCTAACAGATACACAAGTTTGTGATATAAGGAGAGTAATCTTTTCTCCAGAACTTAGATATCCTAACCAAAATATGTCAAAACACAAATCACCCCTATAATAGTGACATTATTAACCTCAGGTTCTATGAGCAACAATAATCTTTATTCAAAAAATTCTTTATTTAGATACCTTGCTACCCTGGCATTAAATCCATCCCACTTTGTTACAGAAAACATTTTCTGTGTAAAACCTTTTATCCCCATACCTTCATATGATTGTAGAGCTGGAAGGAATTTTTAAGCTTAGAACAATTGGTGGGTTTCTAATGTAATTTAAATATTGACAGTTGAGAATAAAATAGTTGAAAAAAAATTCACCTTTTGCCAGTCCCCTAAAGAATTTTCAGAGCCATTGAGTTCCAAAGAGGGTCATTTGAAAAACCACTGGTGGAATCCAACCCTCACTCTACCAATGAGGATCCTAAAGGCCAGCATGGTTACATGAACTGCCCCCGGTCAGGCAACAAGGAGGAATGGATCAGGTGCCTCCTCATCAGGGGAGTTATTCAAATATGAAGGCCCAGATGCTGTAAAATTGCTCATTTGGTGTTGAAGAGTACTAAATAAGTAACTTGCAGGTGGCAATGCCTGTGTAATTAGTGTTAAGCTCCTCCATATTTAGAGCATTATATAATACCTATTTCTGGCCACACAGACAACTCTGGACTTATTATCATTCAGTAAGCACTTGCCAATATTATTTTTAGTGAAAAAGCAGGTGCAGTTTTTCCTGCACATTCTTAGGTACTCATTAATTCTATAATGTCTTCATAAGTCTATTCTTATTTTTTTTATGACACAAATGCATTGTAACCCTTGGTAAAAGCACTTTGCGATTGTTTTAAACATAGATCAGGAGTTTGCGACAGCACTTCTGTGGTAAGAGCAGAAGCGTGAACATGCAGTTTGTTGGAATTATATATTGCCAGGCACTTTAAGGAATACTCTCTCATCTCTAGAAGCAAGCTGACTTTTTTTTTTTTACATTATAATGTGGTCATTCTCACAGTAGGAATAGTTGCTAGTATGTTAATATTTGGCAACTGGACTGCAGAAGGAAACAAGGGGCTGATACAGTATAGATAGATACATAGATAAAGTATATATATATATTTATATATATCTTGTTGGCTATTCTCAGGAATAAAAAAATATTATCTAGAACATTCTGTAATTGCAGTAACATTCTGGAACTTTGGGGTCCTTTTGCCTGGGTAATGAGGTTATAGATTTAACTAGTATTCTAGTTAAACACCATGGAGAGAGCCCAGGGAGGGGCATATTTTCAGCACATGTCTGCATATATTGCCAGCAGGCCTCCTTGCCACTGCTCTCCTTATCTCCCTCTCCTTCACAGCTCTCCTCACTCGTGCTTCGAGGCTTCTCTGAATTTGTGTTCGCCACAGCAGCTCTTGCCCTCTCCTTCCCTCCTGGCCATTTGTATCTCTCCTTCAGCTACAGCCTCCACTGCTGCCTCTTGTTCTCATTCATATACATATACATGTATGATTACTGATTCAAGGTGTACAGCTTGGAAAATTGGCTTAAATTTGAAACTATTTTCAAATAAATCTCATTCTTTTCTGCCTCGAATTTCACAGATATACTGTGATTCATTGTAATCATAAAATATTTATTTTCTCACTTTGTTTTTTCCCTTCCTTTCTCTCTTCTTTCCTGCTTCTTTTCTTCCTTTCTTATCTTTCTTAAATTTCAATAGACTTTTGTCTATTTTTTTATTGTAAACATAGCAGAAAGAAATCCTACTCAAGTCTAATAATTCAAACATGGCACAATGTTGTAACTTCATGTGTATTGCTATACTTGTATGGCTTCAATGGAACAGGATAATTTTAAAATTGTAAAAGAAAATAGGACAAATCCTATTTTTTTAATTTATCTTTATTATATACATACATAATTTTTATAGATCTCAGTGCATAACACTATCCCATCCATTTAATAAATATGTATTAGGAATTGTTCTATAAATTGACCAATATATTTTTTTTGTGAGAGGAATTTAATTCAGAAGACTGAACTATCCTTCTAATTTTACTATAAAATCTCTTTTTTCTTTTCTTTTTTTTTATTTTAGCTTATTATGGGGATACAAAAGTTCGACCAATGTGTTTTTAATGCTGTTTAAGTTAGCTTTATTTTTAGAAATTATAAATATGTGAATGAAGGGAAGTTTCTGACTATGCTTCTATTTAGGGAGATGTTTTCTTTAAATACAAGATAGAGAAAGACAAGAAAAAAATGAAATGTCTGAGCCAGAAATACGCGCCTTATTCCAATGGTTTCATGGAATTATAGGACTCTCAAAATCTACCTTACAAAAAAATGAAGTCAGGTTAGTATGGGATACTGTGGAATGTCATATGGCTAGTGACAGCATGAAGAATCAGCTGGTCACATCATAGGACACCCGAAGGACTTTGGCTTCTTAAGATATTGTATAATTTGTATTATCTATTCAGGAGGTTCACTGATCACTTTGAGAATCAGAGGAAACCTCTGGATATTCTACCCAGAGAAATGCACATGCATGTTACCATCGTACAAAAACAAATGACCAGGGGATTCATATTCATGGATCCAAGATTAAGGAGCCTTACACTGGAAGCACCACAGTCTTCATATAGGAGAAGGAAATATTAAAATGCATGACTAAAATTGCATTAAAATGCTAAATTTATTCTATGTTATAAAATTAAATGATATATATTGAAAAGCACAGATCATTTTGTCTCAAACTACCCGAAGATAGTTATAATGGAAAAGTACGTTTTCTTACAGTTATCTTCTTAAATGAATGAATATTTTATCTTGCGATGAGATAATTTTACTACCAAACTGTAATTCATTACCTTTCAGCATAATTCTCACTTCCAAATTTCATTTTATGCTTGATACAAATACTCTATCAATTATAATACATTTAGAGAGTATTTCATCCAGGGATTTTTTTTTCCCCAATATCAATAATAACACTTGATCTGATGGAGCAGGAATAAGAATCTGTATTCTCTGAATAAATATGAGGCTTTAATGTCTATTGCCAACTGACCCTAAACTTCTTATCTAAGTAATAAAATCAGGAAATGTAGCTCATTATAACAAATATACACAAGGGTGAAGAAACTTAACCACGGGCTGTCTATTATATTTTAGATAAATTTATTGCAGTCACTCAAACTTCCCCTTCCAGTTGAAATGAGTCTCTAAACATTATCCATCAAAATATCAGTAGTCTCATTGCTCTCTACTCTCCTCTGCAAGAAAATGCCTTAACTTATCCTCTAACATAGCAAAACTTTACCACAGTCCAGAGTATGCATATCTGTAAAATGTATGTATTATTTATTTCTGATTCTTTGAGAATAAAAAATAATTGTAAAATATGATAATGTAAAAAATGATTTCATGTACTGGTGACCAGAGTGATTGTTTTTAGGATATCAAATTTTTCAATACCCCACATCCAACCAATCTGGAAAATATCCATCCTCCCTTGCTTTCTTCTCCCCATTTGCCTGCATTGGACGTAGGGTTTTAGCGAGGAAAAAGGAACTGCAGGAAATGATGTTGACCTGAAAACTAAACACCTCTCCAAACTCCAGTTGAATTTTGTTATCTGGTATAAATATTTAGAGATTGGGAAAGAGCAGGAAGACTAATGTCCTGCCCTCCTGCCAGGCCCTGCTGTGGGCCATACCTGCAGCTGTCTGGACTGGGCCCTCTTGCCTCTTTTCAAGACCTTCAAGCTTCCATGCTCATAAAGACTCTGATTCATTTTGGGGACAGATGTTGCAAGTGCCCTGAAACTTGCCCCTGCCCATGGCAAACTTGTAAGCCCTCACAGAAGGGAGTGGAAAAACCCTCTGGACTCTGATCACTTGATTTCAGCATCTCGCCTTTATTTTTTCCACTCAGCTCGAGGAACCCAGCATCAAACTCCTATTTTCCAAACAGCAGCAAAATTTAGCTTACCCTCATCCAAGTGCAAGGATTAACCAATTCGCCACAATATATGTTAGTATTCATGTTTATAATGCATGTGTAATGTAATATAAAGCGAAACATTAAAATATCTAAATATTTCTAGGTATCCAGATGTTTACCCATGTGTGGAAAAAAATGTACAGATATTTGAGTAAAGATTTTTTCTTATCCTGTTGACAGACTGTATTTTTGCCTAAACACCTGTGTGGAAATCTGTTTAAGTGGTTTTCTTTTGAAGCACGTTTCTGCCACTGTTGTTTGGCTCATTCATCTGTTAGTTACGTTACGACTCCAGTGTCAGAATCACCTCAAAGCTAGACCAAGATAATGATTCCTTAATTTATTGTTTTAGATAACTCAATGTTTGTGAATCATATTAACTAATTGAACTCATCAGAAGCTACTTTAAAAAAATTCAAAAATTCAATCACAGGTGATAATACACTGTTAATTAATTTTAAGGAAAATAAATTTATTGCTTAGAAATAATCTACTTTCAGAAATTAAAAATTTGAATGATAAATATACTAGTGTAGATCTACTATGCTAGAGAGAAGTATAAATTGACAATGGATATGCTATTTGAAAATATGTCTGTCCTCTCTCCCCCATGAAACCCAGCTCTCTGAAGTTAGAAAGCAAAGCTGGATTATAACACATATATGTCATATATATATGTGTTATATATGTGCAGGTTCCTAAAGAGAGGCATTATCCTTCTATAGCAACAATTGATACAGCAGACCATAAGTCGTAAATCTTTTACAAGGAGGTCTATATTGTGTATTGCATTATATATTCAGATGGAAAGAAATACATATCTTTGGGTATCATTACACTGCATAAAGTCAACTGGAAAACGGAATTAAAATTGGCCATTCCATCAGGCACAGGATGAGATTATGAGATTCTTAAAAATAGTATTTTGTGTGTGTGTGTGTATATGTGTGTGTGAAAAAGCTTATGTAATTAGGTGTAAAGGAAGAAACAATATTTTCCTCAGGTTTAGTTTCCAAAATTTTGCTAAGAAATTATTCTAATTTACAGATCACAGAAGAAGTCATCTTCTTTAGCTATGAGAAAGAAACTTTTCACTAAAGATTTATCAAGACCTGTATATAGGCCTAAACATCAAAATGTGGGGATGAGGAGAAACCCATAAGATTCTGCAGAGTCTTGACCCAATCAGACTGTATTAGGGAACTTTCCTTAAGTTAGACCAGGATAAAGCATAGTTGCCCAAAAGATTCTGCAGAACATTTATTCCACACTGTTGTCTATGGGAAAAGAAAAAGTGAGAGGGTCCCTGTGCTCAGTTAAGTTTAGAAAATGCTGCCCTCAGTATTCCCTGGTTACAGATTCACAGCCTAAATTACTATTTAAAGGCTCTGAGAGGTCTTGCAGTAAAGAAGCTGAGCAAACTTTTTAAACTCAGTGTTTGCAATATTTATTTGGCCAAGTATACCTTTGTCCAGGAAATTATCTCATTTCTCCTCAACATATTTTAGAAAAATGAGATATTATACCACAATTTCAGCTTTTGAAAAGTGAATTCTTAAAACAATGATATTTGTCTCATTCTGAAATGTCTGTATTTTCAGGCATTCTCTTAGATTACTAAAATGTCATTGCTCATGTTTTCATAGCATATTCTATGTAAAACACTAAATGCCATAATTTATAATTCACCTTAAACCATGACTTCATCTCATGCTGAGAACACAGCCTTAGGTCACCAAATTGATGTGGAATATCATCTGCTTTGCATATATTTTGACTGCTCCAGTGTTCCCTGCAATTATGTTTACTGCCATGTTTTATTTCACTACTAAATAGTAACAAACTCAAGTGGTGCTTGATAATTAGCAAGTATGCTGTTGCCTTTGTGAGAAATGAGAACAGAATGGTCAACAAACATGCTTACCATTGAAAACCATTTCTCTTTAATCATACTTGCCTCCAAAAGAAGACTCATTCACACATTTGGTATCACATTTAAAATGCAAATTAGTTTCCCCTTTGATAAACTGAAAATCTGGGCTTCCACATCCAATATTCCACACTGACAGCTCGTGGGATATAGGTCCTGAATCTGATTTGTGTAAAATTGTCACAACCTAGTGTTATAGCCTAAGATGCGAGAAATGACCACCTAAAGACTGAATTGAGCCAAATTAGGAGTCTTTATTAGCTGGCCAGTGACCACCCCCTGTTCTGGGAAAGTCCAGAGACAGAGAATGGCCCCGATCTTAAAGTGGGCAGGGGTTATATACCTTTACCACTAACAATACTAACAATACACATACAGCTCAGAACATGTTGATTACAATAATTCATAAGCAAGCAAACTTACAGAAGCAAATAGCAACCGTTAAATCAAGGAATATTTCTTTGAGGAACATCCAAGAAACATTTTTCCAAGGAACTGTCAAGCGTAGTACAATGTAACTATACCCACCTAATGATTTTAAACAATCACTTACAAGTTAATCACTGTATAAATTTTTTTCTGTTATTCATGTATTCTTTTTTAACTTCACACAACAGTGAGTCCGTACACAAGATGGCTGCACTAGCCTGCATACAAGATGACTTCACTGTGGCTCACAGAGCTATAGTGATTACTGTGCCTCATCATACCTAGGAATTACCAGGCCTAGATAACTGTCATTACTATCTAATTTTTGTCAGAAAGCAAGGATGAAAAACAATAATGAAAATGATCATTTTTGACAGATATCTTCCAAATTTATTTATCATAATTTATTGATTGTCAGCATCCTCTAACTATAAAAATATCCCCTCAAATTTTTAAACATACTTAACGTTGGAAAGTTAAATGTATCTTCCACAATGTAGTAGTTGCATTTTGTATTAATTGAAAGGTCACATGCAAATATAAACAAACATGTTTGTGAAATCTTGACCCCTCCCACAAAAAAATCTGATCCCTTAGGATGTGCAGCCCATGGACTGAGAACTACAGGAATGAGCATAGATTTTGGACCACACATGCTATTTTGTATGTGTGTTAGAGCAAGAATTTCCTGAGAATAGTTTTGACTATGTCCACAGTTACTGCCTCATCACAAGCTGACAAAGAAGCAAGGTAGTTTCTTTCTACCAAGGCAGGCATCCTAGGGAGAGTATTTATTTATTTTACCACCGTTTATCATCACTATTACTTTTTCTGTAAATCAATGATAACCAAAACTGCCCTGTATCAGTCAATCCAAAGATCAGCTTTTCAGAACTTAACTGTACACTTTCAAAGCATATAGTTATGTTTTTGATTGACAACACAATAGAACTGCCCTTCAGATCCTGCCAGAGATTATAAACTCAGACACTCAGCTGTGCAATTCCTATCACAGCTTAGTTGTGAGACATAATGTTTATTGAAGATTGCCTATAACATATACTTGCCTTAGAACATGAATGAATTCATGAATTATATTTTCTGGAGTATTTTTAATGAAACACAAAGGTAGGTTCTCTACAAAGAGGAACATACACACACACACACACACACACACATTTGTGTGTATACATATACATGCATATATTTGTGTTTGAGCACATTTGTCCTATTTAATGTTTTATAAGGCAGTCCTATAAAATGTGCTGTTGTGTTTATTGCATGGCCTCTACATAGTTTATTTTCAACACAGCTGCCAGAATGATCCCTTTTAAACTATAATCCAGATCATATCAATCCTGTTCTCAAAACCCTGCAATAGCTCTCTGCTTCATGCTGAGTGAAAGCTAAAGATTTAGAATGGCCTTCAAGGCCCTGTATGATTTGCCCACCCCACCATTTCTCTTCGACCTCGTGTCCTGTGGCTCTTCCTTTTTTCCATCTGCTCCTCACTCTAACCTCACTAACCTTGAGAAAGTCAGGCCTGTTCACTCCTTAGGGCCTTTGAACCCTCTATATGAAAAGCATCCGGACCCTCCCCAATTCAGCACTGTAGACATCCTCAGCTTTTTCACATCTATACTCAGATATTTTTTCCGGTGAGGCCTGTCCAACAACGCTACTTAAAAACAGCTTGCTCCCCTTGCCAGCACTCCTGATTCCCTGTACCCTGCTGCATTGTCCTGTCTTTTTATAAAGCACTCATCGCCATCTAAATGACCATGTACTGTCATTATTAGCTCAATTATTAGGTCTATGGTTTCTTGTCTCTCTCCCCCTACTAGAGTGATCTCTGTGATCCAGTGATCTCTTTCTATTTTATTCATCAACTGCTATCAGAAATAAGAAAAATGCCTGGCCATAATAAGCACTCAGTAAATAATTATCAGTTTAATGAGTTTATCGTAGAGCTGATGATGGAACATAATATAATGCTCACCTTCTTGGGAATTCATAGGGAAAATTCCGCTCAGGTTTCGCTTTATCCATGACGATGTGTATTTCCAAGTTGTGGACTGACTTGAGTCCAGGCCAGGGAATAAGGGAAGGGAAATAAGTGATAAGCTTACCCCAGATCAGTGGTATTTCATATCGTGGTCTTCATTCCCAATCTGCATGCTGCTCTTTACTTTTTAGTGTCTTTAAACAACTGCTTCATGCACTCAGTCTGGGGAGACGTGGAGTGCGCTTCTCTCCTCTTACCGTGAACTGGAATATCTCAGTGTAGTACCTCTATCCTTTACCTCATTAAGATTAAAGCTTTTGGTCTAAAATTTGTTCTTAAATGTGTATAATTCCTATCAAAAATAAATTTATGTTGAGAGAGGAAAATTGGTCATTTTCATGCAGTAAATTTATTAAAATGCTTAGAATCTGCGGCTGAATGTGGGGGGGGGTTGGTGGAGACATACTTCTTCTTGTTGACATGATCTTTGTGTTTATTTTATAAAACCCATCACTATAAGCTAGGCATGTTTTTATTGATCTGAGTTTCAATATGTCTGTTGCTTCTAAATTATCCCACTTTATTTGACCACAGTATTGTGGAAAACAAACGATACATAATTTTGATTGTTAACAATTGGTTAGTTGAGTGTAAAAACTCCCCCTGCTCCAGTGGGATGCAGTTTTCTCTTGCGTGGCATCACAAATATAAATTAGAAGAGCATTTTAATATTCTTATTTGTAATCATTCCAAAATCCAGTAGAAGAAGATCAGGGCTTATGATCTTTTTTAATATCATTTAAACATCTAGGCATTTACATTTTTTGTAGCAGTGAGCCACAACCAATTTCTGAAACTTCTACTTTTCCATTTTTGTATTGTATTCCTTCAGGACACAAGAATTACCATGGTGCTTCTGTTTAATTTTTTTTTCAGAAAACATCAGTCTTGTAAAGCTCTCAAGTTTTTAAACAAATATGTCTTTAAATTAGGTGTTTCCTTTCAAAAACACATATCCAGTAGAAGTTTATTCACATTATTTTGATTCTGAATTTGACTTATAATAAACAGTAAGCTATTTTCAGAATTAATATAAAGATTATCATTCAGTCCAATATTATATATTCAATGCACACATTAATATATTCTTCCTCTGCAAATTAATATTTGTGGCATGAAATAACAATTAGCAAATTAATTGAATCAGGTACTATTAATATTAATATATTAGTGTGAATATATATGTATCATTTGCCTAAAACTTTGTGTGGATTGCAATTTAAAATATATGAAACTATTGACTGAGACTAGATTTCATCTGTGTGATTGAAAAAGAAAATAAAATATATTTTTATTATTCTGGAAATCAAATGACTTAATGCAAAGACACTAAGAAATTTGCTTTGTGAATGAACTAAAAATATGATTTTAAGTTACAAACATTTGCCTTACCCTGATGTAAAATTTAGGTGTTGTCTTCTGGTTATTCTGGGCTATTACAACAGTTTTTCAGTGAAGCCACCATAAATCTCTTCTGGATTAGGTAGTTCTTGCTGGCTGTCTTGATAAGAAACAGACAGGTCTGGAGGGGTTAGGGGGAGAGGAACGGAAGATATGGAGGGTTTATAGAGCCATGGGCCACCTATGGTCAGGAAAGATTCCCAGATTAAGGGAAAAAGAATAGATACTGTAAACCCAGGTAGAAAAGCATATTGCACAACACAGGATTAGCTCAGACAGAAAATACATCAACAGAGGGGTTTTTAGCGGGGTGCCTTCTGAGCCCAGGGGGTCGTCACAGAGACCCATGAAGCCAGGCAAGGTGCCTGAAAAGTACAGAGAAATATTTGGCAACAAGGGTCAAGATATTAAGCACAAATTCTAAGTTTTACTTTTCATCGGCCAGTCTTGACAGTGATACATACAGTGTTTTGTGAGACAAGGGATCCTTATTTATTTATGTTTCTAAATGAAATCAGAACCAACTCTTGAGACCATTGAAAAGGAAAAACATATACCTAGCTAGAATTTAGGAGAACACAGGCAGGGAGCCAGGAATTTCCGACAGTGACATTTAAATATATTTATATTTTATCATAAAGCTAAGATGTACTTTCTTATTGGAATTTTTCTGCTAATATGGCCTCCATTGAATGCAGACTTTTACAGTGAATCTGATATCGTATTGTATTTTACCTAACCCATAACTGTCTTCATATTTTGCTTGCACTTGGCAGAGTCTACTTTCCATTGCATTTTATATGTTATTTTTAGTCCTGTTATATAATTAAGAATAGTAGAAGTATCAAGAAACTAGACTATACAATCTCATGAAACCCTTAATTGACTTTCCTATTAACTTTTCCAATTTCCCTGCAGAGATTGTTTCAATCGATATTTTAATCTCATGTGAGTCGAATGACAGGAAGTAAAGCGCTTTTAGCAGATGGTTGCCACAAACTACACACTACATTTCAGAATTGGTCTACAAAATTCTGCAGCTTGGCAGTGTGTGGTGGATCATTTTACTGCCTGTTAATGCCAAAAGAAATCTGGCTGAAATGTGTGTGCTTTTCCATTTAATTTATTCTCTTACTTTATTAAGAGCTACCAGACTTGATTTACTTGTGTCTGATGTATCCATAAACATTAAATTCAAGAAGTTTCACAAGTCAATGTTTCCTATTTGCATTAAGTGAAATTTCATGACATCTAAGAGTCGATCTTTAAAGAAACTGATAGCTTTAAATATCACTTTAAGTATTCTTTTCAATGGATGGTCGGTAAACACAGGTGGCAAGTGATGTGGTAACTAAGAGTATGCCCTTGTATTTTGAACCTAAATCAATATTTTCCATTCTTAACGATCTCATCCAATGACTCCCTGTGAAGTAAAAGGTAGTGTTATCTGCTAATTGTGAAGGCGGAGGAGCTGGGTCAGAAACCTGGGGAGCTGTATAAAACTTTTAAACAGTTGTGGACAATAGCAGAGACTAGACAAACCCCGGAACGTTTGAAGAACCAGACGCTGTTGGAGTGACACCAGTTGAGCTTGTCGTAGCACTACTGATGCTGGAAAGCATTGTTCTGCAGCATTGTCCGGCCCTCTTGCTGTCCACAACAATCTAAGTCTGGGTACTGAGAGGCAGAGCTTTGGACTGACCCAGAGTTGGGTTTGTGTCAGGCTGATTTGATGTAGCAACAAGGAGCCCAGAGAATTGAAGCCTTTGTCCAGGGCATAGTTTGAATTATAGATCATAGAGTCAAAGCTCAACAGAGCAGGGAATAAAGGTAGAAGACAGGGGACTACAACAAAAAGAAGAAATGAAATGGAATATGGTATTTTATTTAAGAGCAAGTGCTTTGGAAGTAAGAATACTTAAGTTAGAACAAAGTTGTAAACAAGGTTCATGGTGTTTAAAAGGAATATTTAGGAGGTGAAGCAATTTCAGCTAATGCAAAGTCAAGAGTATGACCATGATTACAATGGGTCATTGAAATAGAATAGGGGTAAATACCACTGTCGGTGCAGCTAGGAAAATGGTTCTATCAATGTCCAGTTTGTTAGAATACACCAAATTTTAAAGTCACAAATGACTGAGATTACATCTAGGCAGCTTACAGACAGCAGCATAAAGAAGGGTGGCCACGTGGCTCTCTCTTCAAGGCTGTAGGCATTTTTAACATCTACTCCCCAACCCAAACAGGAAAATAATGGTTTGGAAGTAACAGTGATGGGGATGGAAGAAACCCGGCCTCTTCCTAAGCCTGACTGATGAAGGATGTGCGGAAACAGCCTGTCCTCACTGGATTGCAGAGAAGCCAGGATTCAGTTCAGAACATGGAAATTGTGTCCACCAAGAGATTGAGAATATACAGGGTTTTGTTCTGTCATGTCTTTTGTGGGACCACGGAATGTGAGAACAGAGAACAGAGTGAAATGGTTTAGGTGTGAATAGAGAAATCAGAAGCTAGATTGGAGACTGGGGCAATAAGAGCCTTGCAATTGAGAGTAGAGGACAAAGGTGCATAATAATAATAACGATGATGAAAACTAACAACTGTTGAACGCTGTGTATAAGGTGCTGTTCTAAGAGACTTAACTCAGATCTAAAAAAAATTAGTTGAGATAATATTGTTGTGAATTTTAAAATATGCTTGAACTAAGGCACGGGGGCGGGGGGGGGGGGGTTAGAGCCTTCAGTCACACAGCTAGTCTGTGGAGAACCCAGAAAGATCGCTAGAGTTCACCTTTGTTTAGTGACCAAGAATATAGGGATTATCTGGACAATGGAGAATTTACCTGGTCCCATCTTTTTTTAATACTAGACTTACTAACTCCTGGTGGGCTTTTCTCTGTGTAAGCGTGAAGAAGATGGGGAGGGGGCTGCTGGAATTCTGTGATATGCTCCCTGAGTGCTCAGTGGCTCTGCCAGTGGCTGTGGTGGTCAGTAGCCTGGAGAAGTAACAGCAGATATACTAGCTGAATGTGTTTGAGATGACTAAATAAAAACACTGCTCCTGAGACCATGAAATCAAAGAGGTCAAAGCAGAGGCAAACTGTGTTTTCATTCCTATTTTGTCAGTCGATCATATGATGTTTAGCAGTTTACATCCTATAATATCTTCTAAATGTACTAGTTGATGGTACACACTAAAAGTTAACATTGATTCATGAAAATCAGAATTATTATACAGATACTGGAAAAAAAAATAAAGACACTAGTATGGTTATGCTTTAAACATATAACAGTGTGTTAAGAGCATGAAATCTACAGCAAGACTTACTGCATTCAAATCCTTGCTCCTTTGCTTACTAGCTATGACTATGGGCAAATTTAACTGTTTTATGTCTTGGCTTTATTTTCTGTAATTATTTAAGAAGATAACTATAGTGCTGACATCATGGCATCTTTCTGAGCATTTAGATAGGTGACTGACCCTTAAAAGTATGCAGGAAATGCTAATGGCTATTATTGACATTATTATTCTTCTATCAATATATATATACATGCACAGGTATGCAAGCGTACACAGAGACACACACATCACATACCCATACACATTCACACACACCCCTATGGGCTGAGTTCTCAGACTGTAATAAAAAGTGAGCACTCAAGATAGTGACAGAATTTGGCATGTGCTTCCGGAAACAATGGCATACCACTGAAGCATGTTTCTCAGTGTCATGCCTGGTGGCACTCTGAGATGCCTGTGGAGCCTCCCGCTGCCAGAATATTTCTCTGTTTCTATTTGACAGACCTTGATTTTGTGGCAATGTTGTCCTGATGTCTTGTTTATTCACTTGTGGTGTTTCTATCACCATCTGTTTCCATTCCCGGCCCATTTTTTTTCAGTCTAGAAACTTGTCGTAGGTCTTCTTTAAGTTGCTCACAGCTTTTTTTTTTCCTTTCTGCTAGCTGCAAAGTGATATCTTGCTTGGGTTTATTTGCTTGTGGCCCATATGCCCTTCCCCTCACTCCTTCTGAGTCAACCTCTAAATTTGTTCTCTCTCAAGCTGCATTTGTGTCTTCTAAGTAGGCAGGGAGGTCGTGACACTGTATCTCTCCAACAGTATCAGCAAATTGTTTTGATTTCTAGAGCATGGGTGGGTCATATGCTTTCTGTTTTCCTACAGAAGAGTGAATTTCATGAACACGAAGAGAGAGCTTCATTTTTTTACAGCTCTGTGGCTGAGAGCTGTACTTAATCGTTCTAGTTGCCTGCTTTATCAGTTGGTGGCTGAAGGGCATCGTTGTCCTCAGACAGAAAAGTGGCTGTGTCAAAATGCTAGCAATATTAAGTGAAAATCTGCACTTTGAAATTCTGTACTTTCTGTCAAAGGTGAACTGGCATAATAAGAGTTTTTCTCAGACAATTTTAAGAAATGCAATCAATGTTCCTACCTTTCAATTTACGTTTTTCAGTATAGATTGTTCTAGCTGGCATGTATTTTAGTCCATGTATGGAGCAGGGGTGGGGACAATTGTAAAAGTACTTGCCATTCTAATCTTTCTTTTTCTAGTGCTTATGAATATGTGTACCAAGGGCTTACTATAATTTTTAAAACTCTCATCGTTTTTTGAAAAGGTCACACAGGACTGTTTGGAGTAGGACTATGTAGAGTCTAAGGTGGCATTATTTAACCTACAATTTCTTCATATTTAAAACAGAAATGACATTTCGCTGGGTCATGGTGAATTTCCAGTTACCTAATATAAATGAAAGTGCTTTGAAATCCTAGATAAACACAATATTTATTAATGAAATACATAACATTTTGGGAAATTTTCTAAGTTGAGTCAGATCTGAATACTTTTTTTTAACTTTGTGTTATTTTAACTTTGACTCAGTGTCATAATATATTATAATTTTTTATAATCATAACAAAAAGAAGTAATTTCTAAAATGAGTAGATATGGGAACCATATTGCTGCAATGCAGTTTCCATGGACAGATAGGAATGGAGAAGACAGCAGAGTATCCACACAGGTGTTGTATGTTGTGAGTTGGAGTGTGGTAAAATGATTGATGAGTAGGGAGACTAAGCTCTTTGAGGTGTTTGTTTTGTTTCGTTTTATTATTGGCCATTGCAAGTCATGGCAACACTTTGGGAACATGTGTCACTTGACACATTAGGTAATTATAAAATCTTCATAGTTCCATTTCAAGTATGTATTGATATCTGAGTGGTAAATTAATTGTGTTTGACTTCGAAGACACAGTGCGTAGTCAGGGAGATAGATGTGAGTCATGGAGGAGCTCATAACCCATGAGCTTATTAAAAAAAATGTCTTTATGGTACTCAGTGATTTTGAATTTGTGTTCAGTGCACTCAATGTATAGTTCTAAAAGTTTAAACTAAGAAAATAAAAACATTATCATAACAAAATTATGGAAAGAAAATTAGGTGGAAGAGCCACACGGTTGGTGAGTCCAGTGTTCACTGTAAGTCGATGGTTTGTTGACACCAAAGCATTGTCCCCAGCCAAGTTACCATCACTGTGGTGCTTCTGACCTGTGTACATCCATGTTAGCCTCTTCGATAATAGAGGTTTTAACTGAAAATCTCTCCTAACCCACCGTTCAAAAATAATTAGTTTTAAATCATCGCTCAAAAGTGAAAAATGGAACAAAGTGTTCTGCCATGTATTCTTATGCTTCGTTGTAAATAAAAATGAACTGGAAAATGTTTGTGAAGTCTTATGAATTTTGCCTTAGTCATGATCATCAAATACATACAGTGTCATTACATCATTATTTTCCAATGCAATGCGTTGAGTATAATTACAGAATTCTGGTAAACTGTTTAACTCTTGGTCTAAGGAGTGGTTTTCTCTGATTGTACATATAATGTTTTACTTCACTGTAACAAAGCTATTTGAACTGCAAAAACTATAATTACATAACCTTTCTAATGTGTTTTTTGAACTTCTTTGACAGTATGGAAAAAAACGAAATCCTCAACAAGAGAGTGAGGGATTTTTTATGGAGACACTGATGTGATAAACAACTTTTATTCACTTCAGGTTAAATTGTGCACTTTAAACATGGCTGTAAATAGCTCTGTCAAGGTCACTTTATAGCCACTAACCCAAGATTGGTGTTTTCTATAAAAATGTTCAGTAATTTACACTGTATGCTGATTTTTCTAATCCTGTCTTTGAATGCTTAAAGTACCTTTACTGTCAGGCTAATACACTGAAAGGAACTGGATGAGTGAGCAATGAAGATACATTAGCATGGCAGGATATTGTTCAAATGCCCTATATTCTTCACCAAATTTGCAAGCATCTTAAGAAATGCTTATAGTAAAGAAGGTAGCAACAATACTAGAGTATTTCTAGTACAGTATTAGTACGGAAAGTTAGTTTTTAAAAATTAAAATGTACTGTTTTACATGTCAATTTAAAATAATTAGTAGAGTGATAACTATAAATTATCCAGTTATTCTCCTCCCCCAATATATTTGAAAGCCACTTTAAAGTCACTCCAAGGATCTCTTCTCTAAAGAGAATTTACTCTTGTGCACAGGGAGCCATTTGTCAATTTGAAGTCTGCCTTTTTAGAGCAGCAAAGACACCTTGTCTACAGTAATTGTCTTGGTATGATAGACCTGCCTCCAATACAAGTTCATTGATATCAATCAAATTTTTTCTCTTACTCATTCTTACCCATCTTTGAATGGCATTGTCTTATACTTTCAGAGAAAAGAACCATAGACTGTTCTAGCTATCTCCTCATAGAACAGACCACAGATAACATGAAATTTGTAACCATCTCCATACCGTCTCATGCTTCATGCTTCTCTGGAGGGAAAAATTCAAAAGACATGGACAGCTTACCTCTTAGCCTTTATGTACACCTGTGATACTTATTACATCAGTTACCTTAAATTTGTGCCTTGTAAATATTTCCTAATCATGAAAATACTATTAGTGAGATTTTCATGACTATAAACATCACTATAATTAATTTGAATAGATAGTATACTTAAGATTATTATCTACATATAAATAAAGAATTACAACCATGCAAAATATGTGGCAGTGGACCTAAGATTTTTCCCCTTCTCTGATTTGACATTCAGACTTACCTCAAGGAAATCAACTTAAAGAACATGTCACTTAAAATCCTCAGGGGATATATTGTTTTATACATTGTAAGTCTCGTAATGACAATCATCCTAATCCAGTGAGGACAATAGACCAAAATCTAGCATAGTTGAAACAAATACATTCCATTTAAGAGAATTACGTAGAAAATATACATTTTCATAGCACTCAATGTGAAGCATATTAACACAGAATCCAGAATTGCATCAATATCATGGATTGATGAGGGAAACAAAAGGGAGCTGTATCTATATGAAAACAAACAAAAAAAGTCTGGAATTAAAAGAGTCTTGGAACATCTGGAATGTTAACTTTTAGTGAGCATTTCAACACTCTACTATCTTAATTCAGGAAATTCATTTCCTAGCATCTGTTTCAGAAGGAAGTTGGTGATATCAGTAGTGATTACTATACGATCATTTACACCAAAGTAATATATTGAATTTTCAACATCAGCACTTACTGTTAAATAGCAAGCCATTCAAGTCTTGGAGCTGTACTGTATCCAAGGGAAGAGAATTAAGATGCAACAAAATAGCATTTTCACACAGTCTTTTCCTACAGTATATCAGCTGTCACCCAGTAAGCTTGCCAAAGACAGCTATTCCCCAACATATGAGAATTTTCAGTCATACAGACCCCCACCTTCCTGTTGATTTTGTTATTAGGCTTTTTTGAAAGAAATAAACAGCTTTCAGAACTTTCAGCTGTAACAAAATAACACATTTTGGTTTTGAATGTTCTATTGATAAACTTTGTACTGACTCCAGAAAAATATTTCACTTTTTAACGATTAAACTAGCTATGACTAATATTGCTGATTTCTATTTCAAATTTAAATTAGAAGATAAAAGAATGGTAGATAAAGCAATTTATGGGTGTGGTTGCCTTGAGAAAGATATATTTAAACATGAAAAATATTTATACCTGAAAATATAAATAAATTGTTGGGGTATGGGTTGCTCTTTTAAAATTTTGTCCAGATAATTTTATATAAACACACAAAAACTAACTACCCTGCCTCTAAACATAAATCTATAAATAAAATTACAAATGATAGTAAATTTTTAAATGGATTTGGATCAAATTTCCAATATTTACCATTTATGAAGACATAAACAACATACAGTTTGAGAAGCAACAGGAATTTGTAAACATTTTTTTAAATAGCATATTGTATCTTAAAGTGATAATATATGTTATGATATATGTAAGTGTAAACAGAATAGATGCCTTTGAAGTCACAAAATATACATAGAACTGCATAATTGTGAAATATGCTCAATAACTTCATTTAAGACTGATTTCAACTTTCCTATCTGAGATAATGTCTGTTAATAAGGGAAGAGCATTCTGTTTGTCCACCTTAAAAATCAAGCAACATGTAATAAAAAATAGCACAGAAATATTAATCACTATGACTTAAGAATGTAGGAGGCTAATCAACATCTCTTTCTCCTCTTCTTAAGTTCAAAACAGATTGAGAATCAAGTCACGTGTCAAAATATCACAGTTTTATTTCATATTAATTGAGTAGCTCTTTAGTCAAAAGGTTTTGAGAATACTCACCCCTAATTAAACAAAATTGCCTCTATTCAGTGGGGCAGGAGGACAATCCCAGCCTCTCACAAGGGGCCTGCTGCTGGATGCTTATACCATGGAGAAGATGCAAATGTCCTCTTGGAGGAAGGACGGCTCCTGAAAAAAGGAAGAAAGGACTGAGCAGAATAGTCTAGTTCCTTCTTGCTAATCAGCTAAGTCACTCTTGCTCCCGTGGGAGGATAGAGAGACCAGGGATATTCTTGCTGAAATCCTTCCACGTGAAAAGTGGGGCATGAGGGCTTCACCACAGTTGTTCTCACCAGCGCCATCAACACTACCACCAAAGCCGCTGATTTGTAAGAGCTTAGAATACGTGAGCTGTAAAATGCTTATGTACATTAGTTCTAACTTAATACTTACAATGATGCTTTATGGCAAGAATTGAGAATCTCTATTTTACAAAAAAAGGAAACTGAGTGACAGAGACTTTAGGTGACTTGCTCAGAGATACACAGATGGTCGGATATGCCAAACTCATTCCTTCTGTTCTGGAATTACTAGGATAACGCTTCTGTAATTTGAAGAAATGGTCACCAAATGGCAAATGTATGTACTTTTAAACATTAAGCTTTTTTTCAGCTAAAAAAAGAGAACTCTGGATTTATGCAATTATTTATTATTTATGCAGTTATTGGTGATCAAAACACTATTATTTAATTCACACAGTTAAAATAATAAATAAATATTAAAACAAATAGAAAGTTAGACTTAAGGGCCATTTACTTAGCTACATATATCATTTATCTGTACAAATGTCCTGATATTGCTTCATATACAGTTTGCATTTTTTATAGCCATTTGCCTTCCCAGAATAGTTTCTTCCCAAGTATCTTCTTTGCAATATAAAACTTAACTAAAATACATAGGCTTTGGCTTCTCATATTGTTCTGAGGTGAATTATTAGCAAATGGCTCTCCTTTTATATACTGTTGAGATATCTATGCTCCCTTTCTGCAGTTACCCCAGACCATTTTCTCATGGTTTGTTTTGTTGTTGTTTCTGTTGTGCCTGTATTATCATGCACATGTGCATGTATTATCATGGTTTTTTTGTCACTACCTGAAATCAAGGTAGCATCTATCTTGCTACCATGTGGCAGTGGTTTTCAAAAATTTTGAACTGGGAGCCACAATAAGATATGCATTTCATATTGTAAGTCAGTAAACTCATGCATATAAATGTGAAGCAAAAGTTTCACCTTATATATTCTTACTACTTGCACTGTATACTCAAATTCACATTATATTTTTCTTTTTTATTTCTTTATTTAAAATCCTTGTTAAAACCCACTAAGTTGATTTTGTGATCCGCTAGGTCCCACAGTGCCCTAGACCACAATTTTAATTCCTGTTAGAGACTCTAGGCTACAAAGCTTGATGCTGCATTTTCCCTTAGCCTTTCCATTCCTGTTTTGTTCCCCTTCACCAAGAACTCACTTCTTTATTAAAAGTATCTCTACCTCATACTACAGAACTGAGTCCAACAAATATTTAGTGAGCTTTTCATTTTTGTTAGGACTGTGTCAGGAACTGGATCTATCAAAATGAATGTCAATGTCTGTGCCCTGGAACTGAGTAATTAATGTATTGGCCAATGTCTTTCATGGTGAAATTGGATCACCTTGTGCAGTCTTTTCCAAATTATTACTTGGGGGTTTCTGTGCTCTGTTGAGATTTGCTTTTGCCAATTCACATTAACCAACTGATGAACATTTACCTCTCTTCTGAAGATATCTTATAATATATAATGGTTATAGGTAAGAAATGAATGATTGTCAGTTGTCTAATGTCAGTGGATAAGATGTAAAAGACAAAATTGACATATAGTTTTAGACAGAAGCTTTGATCAAATCTTCATTTTTAATTCTTTCTCTTATTAATTTGGTTTAGTATATGATTCTGGAGTGAGACAAGATTAACATTTTAAAAAACAGTATCTCTGTTGGATTTTTATCCACTTGCCTATCCCAGATCCATTCTCCTTTCTTTTATTCTCTAAGATCGGGAAGGCTGACCCCTGAATCTTTTACTCCCTTACTTCCTAGTCTACTGGCTGAGGTGGAGTGCCTGGGATCTGCTAATGAAAGACAATAGCAGGGGTGCAGAAGGTGGGAAGAAAGAGAGAGATCTGCTATCCCGTCCGTATGTCCTACTTGCTTCAGAGCAACATCTCTAGCAGTAGCTACATCCCCCTTGGACTAAGCTTCCCCTGGGAAGTTCCTCTTCCATGCTCGCTGCAGCCCAGTAGCTACTTCCTCCTTATATCCCCTCAATATCAGCGATCATCATATCTTGTCATGTTGCTGGATTTAGGATGACTTATCCTCTCCAGCCCACACTTCTCCAAGTAGCCCCTTCATTAAAATATGTTCATATGAACCACCTGAGAGAATATTTTATTCTTGCCAGGATTTTACTGACAGTATCTTTTTTTCTTTAACTTAAAAAAAGTAGGTTTGAAACATTTTCGAATAGACTTAACTTTAGAATAATCTTCTGCACTATCTGAAAGCAACCGTGAAAGAGCAGGTCCTATACACAAGTCTAGTCTCAAGCAAGGCAGCAGCCTAGATGATCTGAAGCTTTAAACCATTCTATCTTAAAACTCGAGAGGAGAGGGGAAAAGAGGTAACTTTTACAAGGTGCTTTTGGTGAATTTTTTATATTTGATATACTTCCATTATGATATTGCCAAAGAACTCTTACCTGAGTGATTAATCCAGTGGGTATCAATGTGGACCTAAAGTCGTAATAAGAGGTAAAGAGGTGATACATAAATGTTTAAAATGTCCAGTTGTTTTCAATGTGGTGGGGAGCATTGATTCTGTGATCCATAAGATTTCTAATTGCATCTTATGCCTACCCAGTTTATTTCCTAGTACTTGTGTAGAAGGACGATGTACTTGTGTAAAAGAGATGATGCCTTGATGCCTGCATTATCTCTCTCTCTCTCTCTCTCATCTTCTTCTCTCTTTCCCCTTGTGTGTGCACATGTGCATAAGCAAACACAAAGATAAAATATTTATGTGATTTATAAAGGCAGACTTATCAGTTCTTTATTTACCTGGATTGTGGCATCCTGTGTGCAATTTTAGTGCTTTTTCTAAGTGGGAAGTCATTTTTGTATGAATAAGTGTCTGTTATTAATGGATCCTAAATGGACTTCATGTATTGATGTTACTATTCTAGGAATCTTATTTTATATTGTTTTTTCATATTTTATGCTGGATGGTCTCAATTATTTTTATTTATACCTACGACATTTCTATTTATTTTGAAAGGTGTTATTTGGTGTAGTGTTATATGGAAATAATAGAAAATTGAAACCAAGGAAAGATGTTTGAAATTAAATCTGTGGAAATTAGATTTCCAGGGAACAGAGAAAAACACATTGTAAAGAAAATACTTCTAAATAAATAAAATTTTATATTCAAATATTCCTATGCACACTTGAGTATTAAATAGCATCAAAAATATAGATGTGGTTCAAGTATGTCTTTTGTATCTTGCCTTGAAATGTAAATAAAGCTTGTAGGAATGGAGAAACTTGTAGGGGTGAAGAAGCAGTAATTCATTCTGCCTCCTGGCTAGTTTAGCACATTTTTTTTGCTATGATAAATATTAGGACATAATTATTTTGTTGTGAAAATTTTTTTTATAAAAATTGTGACAAATGATCTTCCAAATAAGGCAATATTGTTTTATTTTCATGAAATTTACTAATCTTAAAAATATGGTTTTAAAGTATCGAGATGTTCAGTGAGACTTTTTTATAATTAATAAAATATTATTAAAAATAGTCTTTAGCAAGACAGTCTTTTTATGTATATTTTTACTTACTTAATTTTTAAAGACAAAAATCTCACTGTGTTGCCCAGGCTGGAGTGTAGTGGCACAATCATAGCTCATTGTAACCTCAAACTCCTGTTCTCAAGGGATCCTCCCACCTGAGCCTCTCAAGTAGGTAGGACTACTGGTGCATGGACTAAACCCAGCTAATATTTTTTTAAATCTTATTCTTGGAGAGACAGGGTCTCACTATGTTGCCCAGGCTGATTGTGAACTCCTAGCCTCAAGCGATTCTCCTACCTCATCCTCCCAAAGTGCTGGAATTACATGCCTGGCCTATGTTTGTGATCTGTATTTTTCCATATAGATTTTTATTGTGGGTAATACGTTTATTTTTTGGAACATTCATTTATTACTACACTCTTATCAAAAACCTTTCCATTACAATTCCTATATTTCTAATAGCAAATATTTTGATGCTACACCAAATATATTTTAATAAATAATTATTCTTTATTTTTTGGTAGGTAATAACATTGATATTATCTCAAAGGCTTATAAATTTAAATATATAAGTGGAAATTTTGACATTAATGTGGTTATGAATTTTAGCATTTATCTTTTTACTCAATATCATGAACAGTATTATTTATGATTCAGAATATGGGTTTATAGAAAGTACCAAGAAAATAAAAGGTATAGTCCTTTTTATAACAATAAAGGATCTGTTCATCATCTGTGGCGAAGGTATCTTGGTCTTACTCTGTAAACCTATATCTTGCTCTTGCTCTATAATCTTTCTTTCTCTCCTCAATAAACCTTATTTTGTGCTAAAAAAAAAAAAAAAAAAAAAACAACAACAAAGAAAGAAAAAAAAGTGTAGACTTCATTCTGGGTTGAGTATCAGGGGAATAAAACATTTTGCTATAGTGTTTCTACTAGGAACAGTACTAGAAATACATCTGAATTTACAGGAAATCTATAATTGCACAGCTCCATAGTCTTTGACTGCTGTTGTCTTCCTTTTAATGTCTAATGAACCAGTATGCCCTTTGGTTTCTTCCTCAATTTTTATAATCAACATTAAGGAATTCTATCACACTGGTTCTTAAAAGAAAAGTTGTTCTTGAAGTCTAAAATTTAGCTTCATTTAAAAGCGTAAAAGAAGGAAATAATATGTGAAGAAGATAATTTACAGTCATACCTACTCTCCTTTCCTCTGTGTTTCTTAGTTTTTAAACTTCTATGACAACTTTCTTAGTTAGACAACTAGAAATCTGTGTATTTTTGACCATCCTTCATTCATGCAAAAAGTATTTAAAGTAATACCTTGTGCCAAACAGTAGTGATAAGAAATATCAGTGAAGAAAACTTATAAAGATCCTTGAGCAGATAGAGCTTACATTTAAGCAATTACAGGATGGAGAGCGGAAAATAAAAATAAGCATAAAAATAAGCAACTTAGAATTTGAAATGAGTAAGACATTTTGATTTTGTTAAGTACAGTGTGAAAAAATATATCAGGTTATGGTGGATTGCAAGGGCTACCCATAGAAATATGATTAAACATTAACCTCTCAAATTCACTGAGTATATGAATGTATCTACACAAAATAGCTAGATTAGCCCTACTTTTTATTTCTTTGAGAAACAGTTGTGGGAGCACAGTGCATTTCATCAATGCATATTAGAGTTTCATAAGCTCAGCATCGTTGGCATTTTGGACAGATGATTCTTTGTTGTGGTGGCTGCCCTGTGTATTGTAGGCTATTTAACAGCATTCTTCACCTCTAGCCACGAGATGCCAGTTGCACACCCTCCCCCCTACCCAGTGTGACAATAAAAAATATCTCTAGATGATGATAAAAGTCCCAGAGGAGGCAAAATAGCCTCCATTTGAAAACCATTGATGAACATAAATAGGAGAGTTCTTTTCAGAATTTGTGTCTAGAACAAAATTTTACCTCCCTTGAGGAGCACGCTTCCTATAACATCTTTGTATTATATTTGCACTGCCAGCCAGAAACCATAGTGCCATCAGATCAACAATCCTGCTTTTTTCTCTTTACAAAGTTTCCTTTTATATTTCTATTTCATCCTTTTGTATTTTCTCAAAGAGACACCAAATCCTTTGTGGAAAGAAGTGGGTGTGAGTACATTGAGCTGTCTCTGTTGATTTTTCCTTTCTTTTCCACTCCCGTTAGCAATCTACTAGTCTGAGCATTCACCCTTTTACACTTGAGTTACTGCAATGCCTTCTTTCCTCTGTTCCCCCACGCCATGATGTAGAACACTGCCAGATTAACCTTCTCAGAGTCACAATTTCACAGCAGAACATTTTTACTAAAATGTTCTCCCTAAATAAAGTTTGAATGCTGAAAAATAAGGTACTTTAGAATTTGCTCTACATTATATTAATAGTTGATCTACTTGACATTGGTAATAATTATTTTCCCCTCAATATGCTTTGCTCACCCTCACCTCCATAGCATATCCTGTTTCTTGTAACTGGAAATATTTCTTTTCACTCTACAGCTTTCCTAACTCTCTATATTTTTATAGCAAGTTGAGGTTTTAATTCTTCCATGAAACCTTTTTTTTTTTGTCATTTACTTAAAGTGATGCTGCCCCCCCCGAATACATACTGATCTTATATAAGCACATTTTTATATTTTTTTAATGTAAATGTTTTTATCTCATTTAAACCATGAACAGATTACAAATTCCTTGAAGAGAGATAGTGAGATTTGTATTTCTATTTATGCCTAGACTCCAGTGCTAACAACACAGAAGATATGCAATAATTGATGAATGACTCAAATTGACTGGGATTGTAGAAAGTGCAATTGGAACTTCTAGTTAAGATGATGAAATGAGCTGAACAGGGGGCTGGGAAACAACCCCTACTACTCTACTCACATACAAGTTCTAGATTGAAAAATTGGAGGTAATAAAAATTAGAAGACAATGAAATTTTCTTCAAGTAACAGAAATTAAGAGGAAATTTACAGCAGTACCTAGGAGTGGACCCATGTAACTCATGGGTGTAAAGCTGTCCCATATAAGCCTTAAAGGATGGAGTTTAATTTTTTTTAGAAGTCAAAATAAAGACCATGGGACTCTTAGATCTTAGAGTTACTGATCTTAAGCTTCCTCTATAAATCTAGTTACAGGATAAGGGAAGTCCCAACGGAAAACTTCAGGTTGCTGGCCCAAGGCTGTAAGTACAGAATCAAATGGGAAAACTGTGATTTCTAGGCTTATAACACAAATAGGTGTGTGACCTAAATTCTTGCCCTATACTCATACAGTAGAAACTCTCAAAAAGGAATTAATAACACCACCCAAGAAGTTCAAGGAACATAAGATACATCAGACCAAAAAAAAGTCAACAATGAAACATTAAGAAACACACCAAGAAATAGAAAACCTAATGGCATTGTGCAGTAGTTAGAAATAGTAATAGTGAAAGAATCATAGATACTGAAGAATCTGAAAGAAACTTTAAAATAACAATGTTAAAATAGTTAAATAAATAAAAGAAGAAATATGATTCACAAGGCAAGAGAAGACAATGTGAAAAAAAGAAGAAAGAAAAAGGATGTTTTGCAAAAGTCCAAATATAAATTATGGAAAATAAAATAAAATAATTGAAATAAAAAAAATTGGATGTCTAAAAAAGATGGATCAGGTACAACTGAGATGAATATTCATGTACCAAAACAAAGATCTAAGGTGATTGCTAAAATGCAGCACCATGAGATGAAGAGAAAATCACGAAGGAATAAGAAGTTCTTATGCATGTCCAGTAGGAGTTCAAGGACAGAATCAAGAAAATGGGACAAATGTACTGTTTAAAAAAATATTTTGTAAAAATTTTTCAAAACTGAGAATACATGAAATACAATATTTTAAAGCCTTGAAATGGACAAATTAGATGTATATTCATCATATTATAGAACATAGTGAATTTTTTTTTTAATTTTTAGGGAGGAAAAGATTCACAGAGAAAAGATAGAATGACAGATTTCTTATCAATAAACTTTTCATCAGCAAAGCTAGATGAAGAAGATAAAGGAATAATATTTTATTATTGGACCAAAAGAAAATAGTTAACTTTCAGTTCAATACAAGGCTGAATTGTCATTCAAGAGTTAGAGAACAATAATAATATTTTTCAGACCGATAAAAAACAAAAGTTCACCAGTTACAAAACTTCACTGAAAGAACAAAAGATATACTTTAGCTCAAGGAAAAATAAACACACAAAAAAATAGTGGAATACAAGACACGAGTCCGAAATTGAGAAAGCATGATGGTCAAATCTAAATAATTATTGAATTGAAAAATAATAATGAGAATATATGAGGGATGATTAAAATAATATAGACTAAGATATAGGATAGCACTAACATGAAAAATAAAAATGGGGTGGCAGTTCTCAGGAAAGCACAAGCTTATCTGGGAGGAGGGAGAACTGTGGAGCACTGCCTATGGGGCAGACTAAAGATATTAATGTTACATTTTGTTGGAACATTCTGAAGTCAGTTTTCTTGTTTAAAGTATCAAATAGAACATATAGTTTCCAAATTATTACAAAGGGGAAAAAAAAGTAAGGGAAGAAAATATGATCAATCTCATGGAAAGCAAAAAACTGAGGGGTGGTGGGAAGGAAGCAAAGAATAAAAGGTAAAATGTATGCAAATACTATAATTATATGTGTCAATATAGGTAGATCTTTAAGAACAATTTTGACTGAGAGCTGAAAAAAGCAAGTTGCCAAAAGATTAGCCGAATATACATGGTTTCTTGTTTATGAGTGCATAGATAGATGAGAGAAGAAAGATAGATTTCAAATTTATAAACATGAAATTGGAAGGAGGTACACTCAAATTGCCTCTGGAAAAGGAAGATATAAAATGGAACTGGGGAACTGAAAATTTCCACTTTAACATTATTATTGTATAAACTATACTGAAATCAATATGACAAGGTTGTTATTCTCTGTAGCTCTCTGTGGTTAAATTTTGTTTCCAAAAATAAAGATGGGGTGAGAAGCCATGCATTCTAGTTCCATCTTTGGCCTTAGGTAAATGGCTTTTTACCATACTGGTCCTCAAATTTCACTAGCTTTGACATGAGTATTAATAGTAAGTTGGCTTAGTACATTGTGCAAAATATAAATAATATTGAGGATTTGGCAGCATTGAACAAACCAATTTCACTCAGGGAAATTTGCTCCCCATTTGCAGAATAATGTGCATAATGTCTATGATAATATTGCAAAACTTCAGGTAATAAACTCTTTGTAATTGTTTAGGTAATAAAATGTTAAGCACTCATGCCTGTTTTGACCTCTCCAACATAAAGTATTGTGCATGAATGACCTCTGAAGAACTTCCTGGGCTTACTTTCACCTCCAGTCTTTGCTGATTCTCACTGATTTACACCTTTGCTACCTGGATTCCTCTCAACCATTTTCTCTCTTTCTACCTTGTCCTACTGTTAGTCCAGGACAGAGTTGACATAGGTGAGACTGGCAATGGCCAAGGGAAAAAGAATATAAATGAGCATTAAACATCTCTCACTCAAAATCCGCTAATACCTTTGCTACATTCCAGGGATGATGTCTCTCAGGAAATATTTATCATCTCATGACCTCTCCTCTTTAAAGCTTTGTCCGCAATCCCAATTCTCAAGAATCTATCTAAATTCCCTTAAGGAAAAAGTCACATCTTTGGAAATAGGAGAAGGGCTCATATGAGTTTGACTCCCCACCCCAACCCCAACCTGTTATTCATTGTTTCTAGAGTCCTAAAAATTTCAGAACACCTCAAAGGGCTATGTGATTCTTCAGAGAGAGAATGGAAGAAAGAAACTGTGAGATTTCCAGAAACCAAGAAAATGAAACTATTGTTAGATGTCACAGTTAACAGCAATGATGAGGCATTTGAGATCACTCTTCAGTTTCTCTGAAGAAAGCCCATGAGTTTACTCAGTCTTCTGTGCGTTCCCTAACCTCCTTGGTGTCTGTTTTCACATCCTTGCTCATCCTAAAACTCCTGAATTTTTTCTTCAGTCAATATGTGAGAATTCCTAAATTCCAACTTCCTAGCATTCCAATTTGGAATTCTGAGTGCATTCTTCCATTAAAATAACAATAAAACAAACTTTGACATCTTGAAGTTAGATTTCTTTTATTAATGGTTTCAAATATAAGTTCTGGCATTCTTAGCCAGTTTTCTGTTAATCAAGAAAAATGACCTTTTAATGAGACTAAATTTTAATAAGTAGATTCATGCTATACTAGATTGCACAATTTGTGGTGGAAAGATATTCTCCTTAATTAGATGGTACTTGTTGGCTGTTTCTATATATACTGGAGAAGAAACTGTGACAAGGATATACTCTATTATAGTTTGTGCCAATGTAGTATCTCACTTTTCTCTTAGAATCAAGAACTGGCAAGTGTCCTAGGAGAAATGCTTCATGACATTAGTCTGGGAAAGGATTTTTTAATAAGACCTCAAAAGCTCAAGCAACTAAACAAAAATGGACAAATGGTATTGCATTAAACTAAAAAGCATCTTCACAGCAAAAGAAACAATCAAGAGAATGAAGAGATAACCAACAGAATAAAAGAAAATATTTGCAAACTCTACACATTACAAGGAGTTAATATCCAAAATATATAAGAAACTCAATTGCAAAAAAATAAGAATAATAATAACTCAATTAAAAATGGGTAAAAGACCTGAATAGACATTTTGCAAAAGAAGATACGCAAATGACCAACACATATATGAAAAAATGCTCAACATCACCCATCATCAAGGAAATGCAAATCAAAACCACAATATGATATCACCTTGCCCAATAGAATGGTCACTATCAAAAAGGCCAAAGATAACAAGTGTTTGGCAAGCATGTGAAGAAAAGAGAACCCTTATACACTGCTGGTGGGAATGTAAATTAGTATAGACATTATGGGAAAAAAATGGAGGTTCCTCAAAAAATTAAAAAATCCACAACAGTATATAGTCAGGTGCTGCACGTGTTTCAATGACACATGACATATACAATGGTGGTCCCATAAGATTATAATACTACATTTTTACTATACCTTTTCTATATTTACATATGTTTAGGTACACAAATACCATTGTGTTACAATTGCCTACAGTATTCAGTACAGTAATATGCAATAGGCTATACCATATAGTCTAGGTGTATAGCAGGCTGTATTATCTGGGTTTGTGTAAGTATAGTCTGTGATAGTCACACCATGATGAAATTGCCGAATGACACATTTCTCAGGACGTATTCCCATCATTAAGTGGTGCATGGAAAATTCAAAGGAATTGAAATCAGTATGTCAAAGAGATATCTGCACTCCCATGTTCATTGCAGTACTACTCACAATTGTCAAGATATGAAGTCAACCTAAAAGTCCATCAAAGGATGAATGGATAAAAAAATGTGGCATATATACACAATGGAATACTATTCAGCCATGAAAAGGAATGAAACCTGGAGGACATTATGTTAAGTAAAATAAGCCAAGTACATAAAGACAAATACCGTATGACCTTACTCACATGTGGAATCTAAAAAGGTTGATCTCATTTAAGAATAAAGTAGAATGGTGGTTACTAGAGTCTGGGTGGTTAAGCAGGGAGGAAGGGACTATGGGGAGATGTTGGTCAAAGGATACATGATTACAGTTACAAGGAATAAATTTCAAGAGATATATTGTACAGCAAGATGACTATAATTAATGATGATATATTCTTTTTTTATCTTTTTAAAAAATTTTTAATTATATGAGTACATAATAGCTGAATAACTTTATAGGGAACATGTGATATTTTGAAACAGGCATACAGTGTGAATTAATCAAATCAGGGTAATTGGGGTATCCATCCCCTCAGGCATTTTTCAGTTGTGTTAGGAACATTCCAATTCTGCTATTTTAGTTATTTTAAAGTGTAATGATAATTAATGTATTCTTGAAAAATGTAAAGAACGTGAATGTTATGTGCTCTCACCACAAAAATGATAACTATGTGAGGTAACAAATTTAATTAACTCGATTTAACCAGTGTGCATTGTATATGTATAGTTGACCCTTGAACAATGTGGATGTTAGGGACGCTGACCCCCTGCACAGTCAAAAATCCTTGTGTCTCCCCCCAAAATTAACTACTAATAGCCTACTATTGACCAGAAGCTTTACCAATAACATAAACTGTTATTGACATAAACTGTCAATTAACACCTTTTAAAATAATTTATTATACTAATATTAAAATATCATAAGGAAGAAAAAATATATTTACTGTTCATTAAGTAGAAGTGGGTTGTAAAAGTCTATGTGTATTATCTTCATGTTGGCTATGCTGAGGAGGAGGAGAAAAGGAGGGGTTGGTCTTTCTGTCTCGGGTGGCAAAGGCAGAAAGGTGGAGGAGATGGAAGGGGAGGCAAGAGAGGGAGGCACATTTGATGTAATTTTTCTTGATAAAGATCCACATATAAGCGGATCCACACAGTTCAAATCTATATTGTTAAGGGGTCAACTGTACTTCAAACATCATGTTGTGCATGATAAAACTATACAATATTATCTGTCAATTTTAAATAATTGGGTACTCAGAAATGTTGTCCCAAAACCATAAAATTGTATTTAAAACTGTTTATTACTTTAAAAAGAACATATAAAATTACTTAAAATAACTTCTTTGAAATTATGTGACATATATACACACACACATTTTTATATATATGTGTGTGTATATATATATATATAAATCCTTTAAATTTCAAGTGGCAGTTTTTAAGTCCAATATTTCAGATTTGGGGGTTACTTTTGTAGTATTATATTTTCACCCTTTATAAAACTCCTGACCTTTATAAAAAGTTCAGTTACCTGAAAGTCTCAGTGAATGATTTTCAGAGGTTTATGGATCTGTGAACACATACTCTAAATCTTTAGCCCCCTTTATACAATACATAAGGAATTAAACCCTATTTTCTTATGGTGATTTTCTGTGAAGATGCCTATTAGTGGTATTTTAGGTACTTCTTATATTTTTATTAAAATATGTCTTTTTGCAATTACAAAGATATATATAAAATATTTTATTGCATATGTATATATGATTGAATTTTTTGTTGATTCACATTATTATGTAAAATCAGATGGTGTTTGTATCAAATATGCAAAAGACTTGCTTATTTGAAACAAAAATTGTCAGCAGATTATTTTTATCCACCTGAGTAGAAAAATTGTCATGTGTTAAATTTGAGTTATCTTTCTTGGAGGACAGAATGTTGCCAGGTTTGACATCTAAATGAAACAAAACTCTACTGAAACCTGCCGGAACTCATAAAACAAGTTGCTTTGGTTAACTCCCCCTTTATTCATTTTCATTATGAGTCTCCTTTTTTTTTCTATACATATTTTCATTAGATTTTCAGCCATTTGTCATATTTCTTTAGGAGATGTATGGAGTCCATTAATACCTCCCAATACATTCAAGAACCCCACAATTGGCATATAATAGTAACTAGAAGTTAATCTCCTTGAGCATTTTCTATAAGAATTGCCAATTATGAGACTTTGACCCTTTCTTAACACTTTTGTTTTAATTGCCTTTACAAATAGAAATGGCAGGTCGTAAGACATTATATTTGATGGAGTGTTTTAGTCTATTTGTGCTGCTGTAACAAAAGACCACAGACTGGGTAATTAACAAGAACAGAAGTTTACTTTACAGTTTTGGAGGCTGGGAAGTTTAACATCAAGGTGCTCTCAGGTTTGCCATCTGGTTAAGGCTGCCCTCTGCTTCCAATGTAGTGTCTCGTTGCTTCTTCCTTTGAAGGGTATGAATACTGTGTCCTCACTTGACAGAAGGGACAGAAATGGGGGAACCCACTCCCTCAAGCCCTTTTATGAGGGTCCTAATTCTATGCATGAGGGCTCTGCCCTCACGTCTTAATCTCCTTTTAAAGGTCCCACCTCTTAATACTATCACATTGGCGATTAAGTTTCAACATATTAATTGTGGGGGATGCATTCAGACCATAGCAGGGAGGGAGGTTAAGAAATAAAATAGTTCTGATCTTTTATTTAATGGATGGGGAGACTAAAGCAACTCAGAGATGACATGTTTAAGTTCATGTGAAAAGTAAAATTAAACAGCTTCACCTAACAATTCTGAAGATAATATATATCAATCTGTATTAAACCTAGATTAACTTTCCTCTGTTAAACAAACATTTGTTAAAGGAAAATTATATCCTTGTAGCTTGTTAGTTTTCCACTTGTAATGGAATCTGGATTTGCACTGTGGTTTTTGTCATATTTCATAATATTCAGGAACTTAATAACATCAAGGAGTCCTGCTAAATTAATCCATCCTGAGTAAGCAATTTCATTTCTCCCTGTAATATGTTCCAAACTGCTAAAATTGTCCTTGTATCTCTGGATGTTTTCTTCATTTCTCAGTAAGCTGAATGTGAATGACTGAGAGAGGTCTTAGTAAATCATAGGGATACATATGGTAGAAAATGGCCTTTGGTAGATTCATATTATATCGCTATCATGATGACTAAGTGATAGAAGTTAGTTATTGTAATAAAATGCTCCTTAAGTCAAATTCATGCAGGTAGAAAACTGATGTTCACTTTTGATTTTGCCTCTACCACACATATTAAAAACAGCTATGAAAAATCAATATGAAGATTTTGCTTTCACAGTGCAACTATTAGTAAAATTAGAATCTATTCCCAAAGTTATTCTACTGATAATTACTTGAAATTAAAAGACTCTACAAGTGTCTGATTTAGGGTACTGACATTAACTGAGTTCAGGCTATTCTAATGAAATACTATAGACTGGAGAGCTTAGACAACAAATATTTATTTCTTTTGTTTCCAGAAACTGGAAGTCTGTGATCAGGGTGCCAGCATGATCAGGTTCTTTGTGAAGGCTCTCTTACTGGTTATGTCCTCACACGCCTTTCCTTGATGCAGACAGATACAGAGAGAAATCTCTTCTCTCCATCTTTTTACAAGGGCACTAATCACATCGTGAGGGCCCTGCCTTCATAACATCATTTAAACCTAATTACCTCCCAAAGATCCTACCTCCAAACACCATCACATTGGGGATTAAAGCTGCAACATAGGCCAGGCTGGGCACAGTGGCTCACGCCTATAATCCTAGCACTCTGGGAGGCTGAGGTGGGAGGACAGCTTGAGCTCAGGAGTTTGAGACCAGCCTGAGCAAGAACAAGACCCTGTCTCTACTAAAAAAATAAAAATTTGCCAGGTGTCATGGCATGCACCTGTAGTCCCAGGTACTCGAGAGGCTGAGGTAAGAGCCTCACTTGAGCCCAGGAGTTTGAGGCTGCAGTGAGCTACAGTGATACCACTGCACTCTAACCAGGGCAACAGAGTGAGACTTTGTCTAAAAAAAAAAAAAGGCTGCAACATATAAATTTTGGGAGGGCACAAACATTTAGTCCATAGCAGGTACATTTTCTTTTAACATTAAAGATTGCTTTAAAACCTAGCTTTGACAATTTTTAAAATAACAAACACATTTGGATATTGCAAAATAAGGTATAAGGCATCCAAACAATAATGGAAAATAAATGTCATGGGCACTTAGAATTTGCATCACTGTAAAATTTTGATTTGTGAGGATGGCCAAATTACTATTACTCTAGAACATTTTGAAAATAACATTTCTCAGAAATAAAAACATGAAAAAAAGAAGAATGTTGGCCAATACGTTTAGATTGAATATTTAAAGCAGAACTATTACAACTACATAAAATAAAACATTACCATTCACTAAGGTATAATTTGATGGCAGATGGTAAAGTTGTTACAAACTCAAATACAGAGCTGGCATGTGTTATTCTCATAAAATGATAAACTCCTGAGTTCTAATTTCTAATCCCCCATGACCATTTGCTTTGTGGCTTCCCACTTTAGCATTTCTTCCCACTCTGTTTTCTGATGATGTTGACGACCGCACTGGAGCAAAACTACAGTATGTTCAACTTTCCCATAGATTGGTATTGTACTTTCTTGCCTAATTTGGATCCTTTATCAACTATCTTTAGGGGGAGAAAATTTGTTATAGCAGACTTGTAATTTTTATGTAATTGTTAAAATATGATATTGTGTAACAAGTAGTGTTATTTGCTTTCAAATTTCACTACCTAAGATCTGCCAGTAGTCTTAAAAAATAATGGTGACAATGGAAAAGGGAATCAGAAAGAAAATAAATTTTATGGTCCAACAAACAATCCTAGCTTTTATAATCGTTCCAAAGCATTGTAAAACCTAATTTTCAGCCATAACTATGGTATTGATAATAAATTATCTTTGCTTTACACATATAGATAGAAACCTGAAGCATGATAAAACCTAAGAAAACATATATTCCCTATATGAATAATTGATCTTTCTATATTGCTAAAATGTAATGGCTTACATGTAGTCCTCTTTTAAATCCATGCCACGTAGTACTATCCCATTAAAATGAATATTTGTTATGTTTATATCATTTTAAAATATGCTGAAAAGTATATTGTGAGTAGAGTCAGATTAAACACAATCTGAATGAAGTGATTGTATGAGATATTTGATCGTCGTGAATAACAATATGAATAATTCAGTACTTAAAATACACATGCCCCAACAGAATGAGAATTATACAAATAATAGACTCATATTTCTTCTTTATGAACCTATTTCTACACAATGATTTTATAACTTTATTATGAAAATAGTGTTTTTCTCCTCTGAGGACCAGAGAATTATAAATAAGGAGAAGGAAGAAGGAATGATTTCCTCTTGAATTCATTCAGCTTTGCTTAGCACTTTACACCAAATAAGTTCCAAGGACTACAATTACTAAGCAAGTATAAATTTAAATGCAGAGGCCAAAAAAGAATTGCTCCATTATATACTGAATTTGAATAGGCAATCAAAATGTGCATTGATAACAATCACATTGTTTTCTGTAGTAAACTTCCATTTGTCCTGTGAAAGTTCTTAGCATTTTATATAATGAGGTAAACACAAGAACATGATTTGCATGATTTGCCAATTTAAGCAAGGAGTAGAACCTCGCTGATATTTCCTGTGACACAAGAAAGATACTTCAGGTCTATTGAATGTTGGAGATTGGGCAGAGTTTAGTAAGGAAAGGTCAACGTGTTGATCTCTACATCTGCATCACTCCAACAATTATCTTTTCTCACAGCCTATTTTATTTGTAGATACAGAACTATCACCTGCCACAGTTTTATAGCTGATTGAAAAAACTCAGCTATTACTTTTAAAATAAATATTTCATCCTTATGTTTTACCATTTCTATGAAACAGATGTACATTATTTGGTATTATGCATTATAACATACTTTCATCCATTTATTGTGACTTGAGTCAACCTGTGTTTTCAAAGTGATGGATTATGAATGTAGTCCCAAGACTCCCTTGAGATACCAAATTGTTAGAGTGTTCAAGGGACAGACTGGGGCATTTGGACACTCAATTCTTTAGGCACTTAGGAAATTTTAATGTTGGAGAATGTTATTATATATTAACATTATATATAAAAATCTTGGTTCTATTACTCATTTAAATATATATATGTATATACATTTGTCCTGATATTGTGTAGAAGGAGATGATTTGTAATCTCTATAAAATACTCTGGGTAACAAGCACCATTTTTTTTGAAGTTGTCAGTACATAGATGAGAGTACTTCTCAAAGTTTAATGACTAAAATTGATGTAACTTTATGTTTCATAGGACAATATATCATTTAGATTTTCATGTTTCCTGAAACTAAGAATGGTTGCTTGTCCATAATAATATTCCCAGTGTTTAGCTTATAATAGTTATGCCATAATCTTTTTGTAAAATAAATCTACAAACATATTATGTGCCAACCTAGTACTCTCCATGTATTATCATTTGTTCTTCTAACAACCCTATAAGATGGATCATATTTTATTGTTGTTGTTATTTTTTTCTTGTTGTTGTTGTTGTTATTGTTGTCTCTGAAAATTTGAGTAAATTTTCCTATTCACCTAGTTATTCATTGATAAACTCAGTAATCTAAAACTGACCATATTCCAAATCTTAGACAGTTTCTTCTGAATTACATGATGTCAACCCGATACTGCTCCTAGAAGAAGCACTAGGTGATGGTTGCTAAGCATAGTGGAAGTGGTGAATAAAATCAGAAAGCCAGAGATTTGTTTGAAATCTTTCCCATAATTTTTCATTCTACACACACATGAGAGAACACCTTTTAAGAAAAAAAAAAATGCCTAAGAAATCCAGGAAAAAGGTGTTTAGTCTGTGGCCCATTTGTCTCTTTCTCTTTTAAGCTTTTCTTTGCAGACAACTTCCTTCACTCTCCTGGCTCTGACCCTCACCAAATTGCTGATGATACCAAAAACTCTTGCTTCAAATGCTCTCCTATGTTTCAAACCCACAGACTCAATACCTATCCTAAAGCTACTTGAAACCAAGAATTTCCATGGTCAAAAATCCTAAATCCCTGCTGCTCACTAAGACCCCTAAAGATTATCACTGGCCCAGAGCATATTCCAGTTTGCTGCAGCCCCTTGAGTGCTGTAATTGGGATTGAACACCTGCCTGCAGGTGCCACTCGTCCTTGGTTAATCTCTCCAAAATTGCACTCTGAACTAGCCCATTCCTACTTTCTGTCTTCCAGCATGTTATAAACTTACTAGTTTAGGAGAATATTCTACTCTTTTTCAATTGATTGTTTTTCTAAATCACTATACTTAAAAATCCTTAATAATCCACTTGCCTTCAGGATCAATTTCAAACGCTAAGAATGGTACTTTCACAGTCTCCTTCCAAACTACCTTACCAAGATCATTCCCTTACCCTTCTAAGCTCACCCACTCCCACACACCATCCACCCATGATTAATACTTCTTGCACAGTTCTTTTTTTAAAGAAAAAATACATTGTCCCTTTGTACATATGGTTCCCCACATCATACTTTTGTTTCTTTTCTGTGAGCCAGAATCCTATTCACATGCTACTTCCTTCCTCTACTATAGTTCCTTACATTCCCTTTTGAACATTTATTTCTCTGTAAACTCAGAGTACTTTTATATAACAACACTAAAACACTTTTTATAATTATTTCTATATAAATAAGTCTTCATAATTGTTTTAAATCCCTGCATAATTATAGACATACATTTAATCTCAGTGTCAGTTTCCTCAGTTAAAATGTCAGTAATATTACTACCTTTTTTGTAGGTATGTGGAGATTGGAGACATACTACATGCAAACCAAAATCCTAAGTACATAGTCAGTACTAAATAAATATTCCACAACACAGAGTACTAACCACTACATGATCACAGCATGACACTGTGTTCATACTTATGTTCATCTTTGTTAGAAATTTTATTACCCACAACACCACAAATTTTTTTATGAAAATATAATGTCTTATTTATCTTTGTAACTCTAAGAGATCCTGTCTATTATTGGCACATAGTATGTGCTTAATACATTTTTGCAGATGAGTGAATTATTATTCCTAACATCTCTATGGTAGTAATTCTGAACCTTACTTTTTCCCTTTCAAAAAGAGTAGCTTGTACATATAACAATGTAAATTGGATAATATAATAACGATTACATAACGATTGAAAACATTTTGCAAACCACAGCACACAGTCTGTACCTGTGAAATAGAGCATCTATTCAACTGTTGTTCTGCCTTTTGTTGAAAAATCCTAATGATCTCTCTTCTAGCAAGCTAATTTTGCAAGTATTAATATCAACCAATTCAATTACAAGACTACCTGTTTGAGGCATCACATTACAAAAATGATGGTCATTAAAGTGAAAGAATTAAATGACTTAACATTAGTATTAATAGTTTTTAAACCAAAGCCAACTTTATGCCTTTGGTTTTAATTAATTCATCCTATTAAGTTCTGACCACCCTACCCAATTACCAATATAGAGCTAAGGAGAATGAGCTAATTCCAAATAGATGGGAAAAAGTGAGCGGTGATTGGATACATAGAAAAGTTTCTCCTCCTTGTTGGGGTTTATTCCCCTGTGTCTGATTTGTTTGGGTACCATGTTGCTAGGCCATAATAAATCAGTTATTGCAGTTGCCTAATGACTGCTCTGTCTGATCCACCATGGGGCTCCCTCCTGCCTACATCTAATTCTTAACAGCATTGCTAGTGATCCTTTTAAAGCACATGTCATATCATGTTACTCCCCTGTTCAAAACTTTCTAATGAATCTTAGTTCATCTGGGGTACAGATTGATGGCTTCCCCAGCCATGCTGCTCCCACATGTGTCATAAACATGGCATGCATACTCCCATTGCAAAACCTCCACCTCTGCTGTTCCTGCTTCCTGCCCATAAAGCTCTCCACCCAGATATTCATATCCTCCCCCTTAAAAATGAGTTCACAAGTCCTTCACTACCACCTTCTCTAGCATTTCCTAGTTCCCCTCCTTGTTATATATTTTTAAATATAATATGTATCATCACCTGAAATATTATTTATTTTACTTTTTTATTTGTTATCTATCTCTCCCTCACCGCTAAAATTTTAGCTCATTTCAGGCAAGAATTTTTGTCAATTTAGTTAATTCCTGAATCTCCTGTGCTGATACATTGTAAGCACTCAATAAATACCAAATAAATTTTGTAATCATTCAATTAAAAAGGAAATGCAAGAATAATTAAGCTTAACTACAGTGTTCTAAGTTTTAGGTTAATGTGTATTTTTGTATAGCTACTAGTAATAATCATGATGTATAACAACTAATACAGATGTCTGTGTCTATTTGGAATTAAGAAATTAATAAACTGATACATTTTAATTGAATAAAGTTTAAATTAAAATATATATTAAGTAGAATATAAAATAATATATAATTTTATTTTTGCCAGTATTTTAATGCAATCCAGAAATCCCAGATTCTATAAGTAAAATACTAGGCAAATTTATCTGACTAGACATATTTATCTATACTATGATGAAAATAAATATAATAGATATAAATAAAATCAGAAGACCAATGTTAGACTTTAAAACATTATAATACTCATCACAGTTTAAAGATTAATATTCATAATACAAAAGACATTTAAAATTGATTTTTATTAGACTTTTAATGATATAATTGATAAACAAAAAATTGCAGCTATTTAAAGCAGACAATTTGATGTTTTGGCATAGGTATGCATCTGTGAAACCATCACTACCATCAAAATAATGAATATATCTATCATCCTCCCAAAATTTCCTTATGACCCTTTGTAAAAATCCCTTCCTCCTGGCTATCACCACAGCCCCTTTAACTATCCCCAGGAAGACACCATAGATTAGATTGCATTAAATGGATAAATCAATTTCAGGAAAATTGACCATAATATTGAATCTCTCAACCCATGAATATGGTATATGTCTCCTTTTATTTAGGTCTTCTTTACTTTTTCTCAGCAAGGTATTATAATTTTCAGAGTACAGGTCTTTCAAGTGTTTTGCCAAATTAGCTCTAATTATTTTATATTTTTGTTATTGCAAAGGGTATAATTTTGTAATTTCAATTTCTAATTGTTCATTACAAGTACATAAAATACCATTTATTTCTATACTCATTTTGTACTTAAATCATTGCTGAATTTACTTATTGTTGTCTTCTATTAATGTTTTAGTGGATTCCATTAGATTCTTTGCATAAATGAATATATCATCTCCAGGTAAAGACAGTTTAACTTCTTTCTTTCTAATTTGGATGCTTTTTATCTTTTCCTTGCCCTATTCCATTAGGCAGAACCTTCAGCACAATGTTGAATAGAAGTGGTAGAAGTAGACTTGCTCTTTCCCTGATCTTTAGTCTTTCACACTAATATATTAGTTGTTGGTATTTCATTGATGCTTTTTATCAAATTGAACGAGTTCCCTTATATTTCTATTTTGCTGAGTTTTTTTGGTCAAGAATGGGCATTGGATTTTGTCAAATTCTTTTATTCCAATGCTATTGAGACTATTACATGGTTTTTCATTTTTAATCTGTTATGATGATAAATTACATTGATTTTTTAACATATTAAATCAACCTTTCATTCCTGAAATAAAGCCCAGTTGGCCTCATGTACAGAGTTGAGAAATATCCCCTTCAACTTTCTGAAGCATTTGTAGAGAATTAGTAGTATTTCTGTTATAATTTCAACAATTAAAATATCAAAAACATACTCTGGGGAAAAGATTCCTTATTTAATAAATGGTGCTGGGGGCCGGGCGCGGTGGCTCACGCCTGTAATCCTAGCACTCTGGGAGGCCGAGGCGGGTGGATTGCTCAAGGTCAGGAGTTCGAGACCAGCCTGAGCGAGACCCCGTCTCTACTAAAAATAGAAAGACATTATATGGACACCTAAAAATCTATATAGAAAAAATTAGCCGGGCATAGTGGCGCATGCCTGTAGTCCCAGCTACTCGGGAGGCTGAGGCAGTAGGATCGCTTAAGCCCAGGAGTTTGAGATTGCTGTGAGCTAAGCTGACGCCACGGCACTCACTCTAGCCTGGGCAACAAAGTGAGACTCTGTCTCAACAAAAAAAAAAAAAAAAAAATGGTGCTGGGAAAACTGGATATCCACATGTAGAAAACTAAAACAGGACACACAGATCTCACCCCTCACAAAAATCAAATCACAGTGGTTAACAGACTTAAACCTTAGGTCGGAAACTATTAGAATTCTAGAAGAAAACGTAGGAAAGACTCTTACAGACATTGGCCTAGGAAAAGAATTTATGAAGAAGACCCCTAAGGCAATCACAGCAACAACGAAAATAAATAAATGGGACCTGATCAAATTAAAAAGCTTCTGCACAGCCAAAGAAACAGTCACGAGAGTAAACAGACAACCTACAGAATGGGAAAAAATTTTCGCATACTACACATCAGATAAAGGACTGATAACAAGAATCTATGTAGAACTCAGGAAAATCAGTAAGAAAAAATCGAACAACCCTATCAAAAAGTGGGCAAAGGACATGAATAGAAATTTTTCAAAAGAAGATATAAAAATGGCTAACAAACATATGAAAAAGTCTTCAACATCACTAATCATCAGGGAAATGCAAATCAAAACCACAATGAGATATCACTTAACTCCAGTGAGAATGGCCTTTATCAAAAAGTCCCAAAACTATACATGTTGGCGTGGGTGTGGAGAGATAGGTACACTCATACACTGCTGTGGGACTGTAAACTAGTGCAGCCCCTGTGGAAAGTAATGTGGAGATACCTTAAACAGATTCAAGTAGACCTACCATTCGATCCAGCAATCCCATTATTGGGCATCTACCCAGAAGAACAAAAGTCATTCTATAAAAAAGACACCTGCACCCCAATGTTTATAGCAGCACAATTCACAATCGCAAAGATGTGGAAACAACCCAAATGTCCATCAATTCATGAATGGATTAGCAAAATGTGGTATATGTATACCATGGAATATTACTCAGCTATTAGAAATAATGGCGATATGGCATCTCTTTGGTTCTCCTGGAGAGAGCTGGAACCCATTCTATTAAGTGAAGTATCCCAAGAATGGAAAAATAAGCACCACGTGTACTCACCAGCAAACTGGTTTCCCTGAGTGCACATTTGGGAATAACACCAATTGGGTATCGGACAGAGGTCGGGGCTGGGTGGAAGGGATGGGTGTATACCTACTTGATGAGTGCGATGCGCACTGCCTGGGGAATGGACACGATTGAAGTTCTGACTGGGGGGGATGGTGTGGGGGGAGGGGAGGGGTGCACACCTACATGATCAGTGTGATGTGCACTGTCTAGGGAATGGACACAATTGAAGCTCAGACTCGGGGGGATGGGGAGGCATGGGCAATGTATATAGCCTGATCTTTTGTACCCCCATAATGAGCTGAAAAACAAACAAAAAAGAAAAATAAAAAAAAAAAGAAAAAGAAAGAAAGAAAAAGATGGCAGGCAAAAAAAAAAAATAAAAATAAATAAAATAAAATAAAATATCATTCAACACAATAATTTCTTTTCAGAAAATCTAACCTCAGGATAAAAAGGAACCATGTACTAGAATTCTAATCATAGCATTGTAGTGTCAAAACATTGGGAAACTCTCAAATGTCCATAAATAAAGAGTCAAATGTATTAGTGAACTGCAGATATGCTACGAAAGAAAATTCTCCACTAAAAAGAGTGAATTCTGTTTCATTGGCTTAGAGCAATGGCCACAATATATTGTCAAAAGAGAAACTTGGCAAGCAATGTGAATACTATAATCAAATGTTTTTATTTAAAAAATAGGAAAAAAAATAGAAAAAGTGAAAAGATAAACACCATTCTTTTACTATTTTTTTTTTTTACCTTTAAGAGGGCATGTGGGAGATGTCATAAAAAGATTAAGTTTTTAAAAAATGTATCTTTGCCTCACATTGCTTTCAATACTGAGTAATTATTGCTTTCACATTTAAAAAATATATATATAATAGCAATTTAAAAATTCCAGGAATGTTCTAATAAGAGTCCAATATAATTTGCTAAAATATTCAATAAAGAAAGAAAATCAATAAAAGAAAGAAAATTAATAAAAAGGGATGCTTTAATATGTATGTCATGAAACTTGCGAGTTAATAGAATGGACTGTTTATCTAGAATTGCAAGAGAAATTCTCAGTAGATGAATGTTCCAAGAACACTTGATGATTGTTACAATTTAGCATTTATTCTGAAGATGAGGCACTGGAAATGACAGGGACATTTAAAAATACTTTGACATGTCCTGCAACTCTGACTTGTGTTACTCATTGCCCAAGGATATTACCATGCAATTTAAAGTGAGTTTACTGATGTTAACTAATTGACAAGTTTTACATTTTCCTTGTTTATAGATCTCTCCTAAATAAATTGAATTTAAAATTTTTGTCTGTGATATTTTTGTTCTTTTAAAATTTTGTGTACTTTTTTAGTTTTCTTTTTTAAAAATTAAAAAGGTCTGATTTGGAAATATGTAATGCCCCTGCCTCCTTTCCCTGAATAATTTTTCACTTATGTCACCGTTTTATTAATTTTTGCCTTTGTAAGGTGGCTTACTTGAGTCTCCTATTTTCTTGTATATATTTCACTTTGTTTTCTTTCCAACAGCATTTCTACAAAACATTCTTTTAAGTCAGTGTTTTTGTCTTATTGGTCTTCCTTAGACCTTCATTTCATACCAGTGATATTATGATCACTAAGTCTAAATATGCTCTGACTGCAGACTTTTTAAATATTGGATCCTTTTTAACTACTCTGTTAACAATAGCTTCTGACTTGCCTGTTAGAAAAATATATTATAGAAAGGAACAACCCTAATCTGATTCTTGGATATGAATCTTCCTGAATTCATCAAATCAGGGTTTTCCTGTAACATGTTCTCACCTTGGGTCTTTTTTTTTTTTTTTTTTTTTTTTTTGAGACAGAGTCTCACTCTGTTGCCTGGGATAGAGTGCCAGGGTGTCAGCCTAGCTCACAGCAACATCAAACTCCTGGGCTTCAGCAATCCTCCTGCCTCAGCCTCCCTAGTAGCTGGGACTACAGGCATGCACCACCATGCCCGGCTAATTTTTCTATATATATTTTAGCTGTCCATATAATTTCTTTCTATTTTTAGTAGAGACGGGGGTCTCACTCTTGCTCAGGCTGGTCTTGAACTCCTGAGCTCAAACAATCCTCCCACCTGGGCCTCCCAGGGTGCTAGGATTACAGGCATGAGCCACCGCACCCGACCCTCACCTCGGGCCTTAACCTTCCAAGAATAAATAGCCAAAAATACATTTTTTTGTATTTCATCACTTATTACAGTCCAAAGACTCTGTAGAGTCTTTAGAAAAATACTGGAGAAATATGTATTCACATATATTTAACACTTCAGGATTCCCTTTTTAACTGAAATTCTTCAAAGAAGCAAAATAAGGTAGATGGAACAGACCTGCCTTACTGTTTCAAATAGGAGGTATCACAGAGCAGGTGATTCTATAATCCTCATGGAGAATATAATAGCTAATATTTATCACCTGTTCAGTATGTGCTAGACACCGTCTTGAGCAATTTACATATGTCTATTTAATCCTCCCAGCAGCCATACTATTATGCTTATTACTATTAATTCCATTTTATAGAAATGAAAATTTAGGCCTCAGAAGGTTTAGCACTTTATACTAAGACACACAGATAAATGTCAGTGCCTCTGACCCAGGCAATGGTACCACACTGTAATATTCATCATTGCTACATGACATGATCTCACTGCAGTTCATTTTAACTCACAATTTTAAAACTTAACTCTTCTGAATATTAGCATGGCACCTAAAAACATTTTAATCATGAAATTAACCTAGATATTACCATTGTATAGTGATGCTACAATTATGTGTTTTATCTACTTTAAGCTCCTGGGGTCATGTATCTTTTTTTTTTAACATAGAAATTGATTTTTGTTATAACTCAAAAAATATAAAAATAGATTTTTCTCACTCCACTCTTAGAATTGTAAAAGAGGAGAAAAAGATACTGAAGTGATATTTCACTCCTCTGTGCCTCTGAAACATCCAGTGATAAGGACAGTACATGCAGAATACTAGATGTTGCAGCTTCCCACAGAGAGGTTAGGTTTTCTCTTGTTGCTTAAGTATGCCAAGGGTTTCCAAACCTTGAGAGGTGTGATGGTCTGGTGGTTATTATTTTTAGATTTTACATTGGTGAACATGGCCAGAAAAAAATTTGAAATGAGGAAATTAAACAAAAGAATACCTTTTAAAAGGAAGACACTAAATGAAAGATCATGTTGGAATCATGTTTCTATGAATAGAGGTTATGCAAAAAAGTAGCCAATACATCAGAGCTGAAGGAAAAAAAAAAAGGTCTTGTGAACCAACTGGTTTACACAAATGATTTTGACATTACAATTTCATGTAATCACACAGTAGAATTTAGATCTCATTAAGGACCATACAGTCGATTTCCAAGGTGCTGAAAAATGACGATGGTATCATTTATTGTTACCATAGTCATTTTGTTATAATGTGACCTACTCAAACCCATTTCTCTCATGCCCTTAGCCACACTTCCGTTGCTCTCACTAACCCTTTTCTGACTTGTTTGGATTTCTTTTGTATATTTAAAAAATTTCTGCTCAATCTCGTTTCATATAAACCCCAGTCTGCTGTGCTTTCAGCTTTTCTATTTACATGATTCTTGCCTTCAGTTTTCATTTTCTTTCTAATTTAATACAGCCATGTACCCACATATATGTACTACACAGACACACATGCATGTAAATGTACATGTGTAAGAACAGTATGTGGTCACTTAGAGGCTCACTGTATAGTTTGAATTGTCTTCAAATCTTCAGAAGTGGGGTCTGGTTTTATTTAACTCCATTTAGAGACAAGAAAATAGATAGCAGAATTTTTTTTTAAAAAGGTGATTTTTGTGATGACACATAGACAGACTCCAAACTAGAGCTCTGTATTCCTGTCTTTAGCCCAAGAAAGCATCTACCTTTTCTATATAATTCACTTGCTTAGTCTCAATTCATTAGTCAAACAGCTAAAATGTGTGCATTTTACATACATATCAAACACCCCACCAACAATCCTAGCAGCAATAATATCAGTTTAATGACAAGGGTGATGTGATATTCTTTGATTGCCTTTCCTGTTTCTCAGAAAGAACAGCACCCACGCAGCCTGTCTCAGTCAGCTCAAGCTGCCCTAATGGAGTACCATAGACTGGGTGGCTTAAAAAATAGAATGCATTTTCTCAAAATTCTGGAAGCTAGAAGTTCGAGACCAGGGTGCCAACATGGTCAGGTTCTGGTGAGGGCTCTCTTCCTAGCTTGCAGATGGCTGTCTTCTCGCTGTGCTTTCACATGGTGGGGAGGGTTGGGGAGGGAGAGAGAGAGAGAAAGAGAGAGGGAAGAGGGAGTTAATTTTGGTGTCTCTCCTTATAAAAACACTAATCCCAACATGAAAGTCCCACCCTCCTAACTATATCTAAAACTAATTTCTTTCTTCCCAAGGGCTCCAAATACAATCATATTGGGGTCAGGGGTTTAACATATGAATTTTGTGGGAATACAGTTCAGCCTATAGCACAACCCTTATAATCTACACAGTAAGGGACTTGAAGCTCTGATTCAGGGATCTATGCTCTTTTGATTTCAGTATGCTTAATTTCTGAATAGGTCTAGGCTGACAGGATGTTAGGACAAGAGGAAAATTAAAAAAATAAAATAATAACCTAACTGATACAAAGATGAGAAATGTAAGGCATTTAAACTGTTTTCTACCACAAAATCCCACTTGGATTGGCCTCACATTCATCATCTAACCTCTGAGTCCATAAATGGAGGTATTATAATAACCCTCCAACCCTTCATCATCCGCCAGGGTGCCATAAAGATGCATTTGGTCTGTTTAGATGCACTCAGGGATTCCTTGGAGATCAGCAGTGCATATGGAGGAGGCTTCAGTAGCCTCCTATCTCTGATGGTGAACAAAGAAGTATTTGTTTAGCACCATGATTTTTTTTAAGCCTGCATAGGTTGTTTCAACTTGATGAAATGATCTTTATTTTATAACATCATGCTATCAAAATCATATTTTGATTGGTTTTTAATAAACTTTATTTTTAGAGTATTTTCAAGTTCACAAGAAAATTGAGAGGAAGGTAAAGAGATTTCCCATATATCTGCTGCCCACCCCAGCCTCCCCTGCTACGGACACCCTGCACCACAGTGGTACAGTTGTTACAATCAGTGAAGTACACTGACACATCATTATCACCAAACATTCATAATTTTACATTAAGGTTTACTCTTGATGTTGTTGTACATTCTTTGAGTTTTTAGAAATGTATGTCATGTATCCACCATTATATTATCATACAGATTGGTTTCACTACCTAAAAATCGTCTGTGCACCACTTATTCATCCCTCTCTTCTCCTAGCCCATGGCAATCACTTATCCATTATTGTCTCCATACTTGTACCTTTTCCCTATTGTCATATTTGGAATTATACAGTGTGTAGCCTTTTCAGGTTATCTTCTTTCATTTAGTAACATGCATTTAAGCTTCCTTCATGTCCTTCCATGGTTAGATACAAGCTCATTTGTTTTTATTGCTAAATAACATTTCATTAAATGGATGTACCACAGTTTATTTGTCCATTCACATACTGAAGGACATCTTGGTCACTTCTAAGTTTTGACAATTATGAAAAAATCTACTTATAAACATTTGTGTATAGGTTAATTATGTGGGCATACGTTTTCTACTCATTTGGGCAAATACCAAGGAGCATGATTGCTGGATCATATGGTGAGAGTATGTTTAGTTCTGTAACAAACTGTCAAACTGTCTTCCAAAGTGGCTGTATCATTTTGAATTGTCACCATCAATAAATGAGATTTCCCTGTTGCTCCACATCTTCACCAACATGTGGTGGTGTCAGTGATCTGCATTTTCCAAATTCTAACGGGTACATAATGGCATCTCACTGTTGTTTTCACTTGCAATTTTCTAATGGCATAAGATGTTGAGTATCTTTTCATGCACACATTTCCATTTATATATGTTTTTTGGTAAAGTGTTCAGATCTTCTGCCCATTTTTTAATTGAGTTATTCTTTTTCTCATTGCTGTGTTTTAAGAGTTCCTTGTGTATTTGGTATAACATTCCTTTATCATATATGTATTTTACATTTTTTTTCCCAAATATATGGCTTGTCTTCTCATTCTCTCAAAATTTGGATAGATTTTTTAATTTATCCTGCATCATTTTGAAACATTTTTTTTAGCTGTCAAGTCAGTATTTGCATTGATAGTGATGGTGAACATAAAATTTCCTTTGTAACACTTAGGCAGAACTTGACAATTCTTCTAATATTGATTTGTATATATAAATATAATGCAGTTATATTCTAAATAGAGAAGAAACATAGGTTGAGATATCTAGAAAGTTTGGGTGAAGTCCCAAAGCTTTAGTTCTGTTGCAAATAATTTAAAGAAATAACAAGAGTAATTTTTTGAAAGCTGGATTCTCTGCCTATACATAAGTAATTTTGCCTATATAAAAATCAATAACTTAAAACACTATAGGTCTGCAGGCCAAAAATATTTTACAAATATCTTTTTAGGTTTTCAGAACAAGGCCATATGAAAATCCCTCGAACTAAATTCTAAGCCTCAGAATGGCTGATTTGCAAGCATCAGGAGAATTGTTTAAAATTAAGTGTGTTAGAAGTCTATGGAAATAAAATATCCTGGAAGAATGTTTTTGACCATTATGAAATAAAAATCTGGGTATGTATTTCTAATATATAAATTATCTGCATGGTGAGAGAGGAAGGTGATCATAGATCTGCTCTGTATTTACTGATACTTTGGAAGCAATATCCAGGATAGTGCAAAAGACAGCCAATTGATGGCTTTTGTGGTTGACTGAATGCCTAAGTAAAGCTGAGGTGTTCGATAACCACAAAAGCCCTTTACTGACACCAGAGCCCTAAGACTCCAATAACAATTCATATTCTATATGAACACTGAGCTGGTACAACAAACCAAAGCACGAAGCTCTTTAAAACATTCTTTTTCCTCAAGAGGGTTTGTTGATAATATGTTTTTTAAGTCTATTTTTTTATTTTATTTATTTATTTTTATTTCAGCATATTGCAGGGGTACGAATGTTTAGGTTACATATATTGCCTTTGCTCCACCCAATATTTTTTAAAAAATATTCTTTTTATTTCTCTCATTGACTTTATAGCAAATAAATACATAACATGAGATGGGTTGGAAAGCAAATTGTTATTAGTAGAAGGTTTGTGAATAAATTATTATGTAAATAGGCATACAGCCTCATTTCCATTTGTCCATAGCACCCTGATCATTTGTATTTTGATTCCACCGTAGGAAAGTAAAAATTCAGTAACCTGCCTTCCTCCTGATAGCCACAGAAACTTTCTTTTTTTTTTTTTTTTTTGAGACAGAGTCTCGCTCTGTTGCCCGGGCTAGAGTGAGTGCCGTGGCGTCAGTCTAGCTCACAGCAACCTCAAACTCCTGGGCTTAAGCGATCCTACTGCCTCAACCTCCCGAGTAGCTGGGACTACAGGCATGCGCCACCATGCCCGGCTAATTTTTTTTGTATATATATATTTTAGTTGTCCATATAATTTCTTTCTATTTTTAGTAGAGACGGGGTCTCGCTCTTGCTCAGGCTGGTCTCGAACTCCTGACCTCGAGCGATCCTCCCGCCTCGGCCTCCCAGAGTGCTAGGATTACAGGCGTGAGCCACCGCGCCCGGCCGAAACTTTCTTCATGAGAAATCTTATGGAGATACCTTGGGAAATATTTAATTGAATCATTACAAACACCTTTCTATTTTTCAGATATGCAAATAAAGCCAGAAATGACTTTTTCAAAGGGACAAAACTAGTTATGAGTAAAACTTGAATTCTGCCCTCATTCCAAACTTCATTGTCTCTTTTCGGGATGCTATAATAGTCCTTTGCAGTAACTGGGTTTCTGTAGAACTGACTGAGATCCCTCCAACTCCCTTTCCTTATCCATATTCCTGAAAGTCATCCTTCCAAAGGCTGTCCATGGTAATATGTCTTTCTGTGAGGACTCATTGCTTTGAGACACAACCTGCTTAAAATGCTTTAGAAAAAATGGATTCTTAACTATTCCCAAACTTTATTGCTTTTTTCTCATGGCTTCACAACTTTACATATGGAAAGCTTGCTGGGTTGTTCTTTTCCATCTCTTAACTAACAAGTCCCCTCCTCTCTCTTTTTGATCCCTAGATGCCTTCATGTAGAGGTATTTATTTTCCTTTTTATGATTAACAGTCTATGTCTTTTGTCTTTATTATTTTTTTGTTAAGCAGGGTTCTTAAAGATTTACACGTCTACTCATAAGACAGGCTACCTACACAAGATAGAAATCATGCCACACCTGAAAATTTCCCCATCTGAAAAGGCTCATTGTTTACAAATAATATTTGCTTTTCTTTTAAGAATAGAAAGAGACAAGAGAGAAACTCACGTTTGCTATCTTTCACGTCCCAGTGACAATACCACAATTGAATCAGTTGCACAAACCAAAAATCTAGGAGTCAGTCACCTTTAAGTCCACTTTTCTCTCCCCATATCTAATCTATCAGCAATTTCAGCAGTCTCTGCCAGTTCTACCTCCAGATATGCCCACAATTATTTAATGGCTCTTCCCATGGTATTACAATAGTAAAGATAACTACTATTTACAGTAGTAGAGTAGTAGCTAATGCATGCACTGCTACACTAGTGTCTTTCCCCCTCTCCTGGTTTCCACACTTGTCCTACTTAATTCATTTTCCTCGTGGCAGCCAGAATATTCCCTTTAATATTCTCTTATACTGCTCAGCAGTATGAATCTGTTCTAGATCTTTAGAACAATACAAGAATCCTACCTGCAGGCAAGAGACAGGAGCATCGTGAGTAGTATCCAAATGTTGAAACTAAAGATCTTTAGCTGACCTCCACTTCTTAAGATCCTATCATTTCTCTCATTGGGAGAGTATAGCACATAAAATCAAAGTATAACATTAATCATAGAACATGGAAATAACATGGGTGGGTCCTAGAGCATGGTCTTTATAGAATAATTAAATGATTACCTGCTCCCAGTCAGACTTTGAAGAATGAATTTAAAAAATTATAATAATAAGTAAAAGTGTTGGGGAAAGATTGTGACCTGCATGTTAATTCTTGATACCATGGTCTTTTACCATGTCCTGGGTGAAGGGACTTGACAGACACAAGCAGCTTGGCAGGGAGGCTGAATGGTCTTAAAGTACCTGATTTGGGAGTGATTCCAAGAGATTAGGAATTATGTTTGCTGTTTAAGATGTAGGGTTGGAGAGGGAGGAGATCTAAGACCAGAAAGGAGCCTTAGAAAAGGACCATAATTCCCATGGTTGCTGAGCAGATCTAGTGACTTCTTGCAGTATATCTTTTCTGCAACACGCAGAATAGAATTGATTCTGACTACCTGCTATGTATATCCACTGTGTAGAGGATGGAATGGGGGCTGCCTAATTCAGCTGTTTCTAGTGCTCTTGAGAAGAGCTCTGTAGATAGTCTGTGGAATTAGGGGATCTTAGGGGAAGCCTGAGAGCAGAGAGATACCATGTCCACCTTCAGAGGAGAACCCGGTTGTACCAGCTGCTCTGGTATGGACCCACCAGAGCAAAGAATCCAGGTCTTCCCTGTCGAGAGACCTGCCCCTGCCAGAAAGAGGTCTACTCATTTGGAAGCTGAGTGAATCTACCCTACAGACGAATATAATTTGTAATCCATTTAAGGGCCTCCATAAATTGTGAACGAGAAGCCCAGCTGAACAATTCAACAGCTAGATCCTATTGAAGCAGAACCAATGGAAGCAAGAAAAAGAATAAAGGACATATACCCAGGTCTTCTATAATAAGTCTAAATCTGCATTCTTTCCATTTTGCAATTCTAATTTATTTCATGATGTTCCTTGGGAACTTTCACATCATATTTTGACACTTTTTTCCTAAATACCTGTTTCACTGTATTGTACTAATATTTTACAAGTCCATTTCTTCTGTTAGTGCCATGGAACTAAAGGGGTTTTGTTGTTGTTGTTGTTGTTTTGTTGTTGTTTTTAATCAACTTTTCCTTTCTTTCCTGAATATTCACCAGCTGGAACTCTTCACTTAACATCCTTCACCCTCGGTCACTCCCACTCCTGCTTGCCTTTGCTCATTTCCTGTGTTAGACTCATCATTCCCCATCCAGCAAATGGTGCTGCTGTCCTCTAATATTCTGTTTGCAAAAAGTGACAATTTAATTGTTCTTAAGAATTACTCTATTCTAATATGAGTAAATATTCAAAAATAGTACTATGTAAAGTATGTTTTTCTTTACAGGTTAAATTTTGAGGGAAGGCAGCAATATTTTATACTCTTTTCAAAGAGCTTCAGAAAAGTTACCATGACACAGTAGATTGCTGTTTTCTGATATAAAAAAAAAGTAGTTTGAAGGAATCATCAGACTATTTTCATTTGGGGAAAAACAAACGAGAACTTCTAGGAGAACTTTCTCATGAGGAAATACAGAAAATACCTTTCTTTCTAAAACAAAATATAGAATTCAACAATTTTTAAACAAAACAAAAAGTAAAAGCCACTAAAGACATTGGTATCATATTGGGAATAAATTAAGTGTTTTCAAACCAACAAGAAGGATCAAAGTTGTATTGAGTATGCACTGGTTCAGAGAGTATAAAAAAAGGCTCTTATCCTTGCCTAAGTGTTTTATTGAAATGTTTCAATTGTTGCTTACCCTTACATTTTGTGAGCGAGTGTAGGGACCTAGTTATCTACATGCACTGCAATTGCCCTGGATCAGGAGCTTTTCGCCACTGTGTCCCCAGTACCTACATCAGTGCCTGCCACTTACTTCCCGTGCTTGGGAATACATTGAATAAATAAAATGATTTATTTTAGCAAAATTCCTTTAGGCACTTTAAAAAATCTGAATGGTTAGATACTTCACCATCTTGAATATAGAAATTTTCCACGTCCAGGGGAAGGCCTAGAATTGCAAAGTTATTGATAAAAAAAAAAATCACCTAGATGGGCAAATCCCTTTTATGCACAGAATTTGCACACTCTCCTCTCAGTGTATCTTTATCATGATGATTTCTTGGTTAAGAATTTGGGCCCACTGGATCAACGTACCAAGAACTATCAATTCTGTATTAATCAAGAGTTCATTTTATGTAGTTGTAAATGAAGGTTGGTAATGTGCCACATTATTAAATCAATGCCTATTTTGACTGAAAACAAAATAAAGCTGCTGTGTCATGTGCACAATAATTTGCCAAGAAAATTTGCTGAAGAAAATGAGTCATTTTGACTTCACCTAGACAAATGGAACTTGGTGATTTTAAAATAACAGCTCCAATCTGTCATTTAGTATCGAAATATTTTTCTACCACCCTAAATCTACCCTGAAGTAGTGGCTGATTTTTTAGCCACTACTAGTGGTGTTATGTATAACACCAAATGTATAACACCAAAGGTCTTATTAGACCTTTTTTGCTCATTCACGAGGTCTTTGCTCTTAAACATCCTATATCAGTGGCCAATGTTTAATGAAGTCAAATAACACAAGATAGAAGATATGCTTCTCCAATACTCCTGCAAAATATCTATATAAAATCTGCATTGATATTATCTGATTCTCTGATAATTTTTGTGTAGTTGGCAATATGACCTTAGTAATGGGAAAGAAAGAGAAAACATTCTTCAGTAACAGAAATTTGCCATCACTAGCAGTTTAACATGCAAAGTCCACAACATTTTGACATTGTGATATTCAATGTCCTTTGATGAATATGTTTTATAAAGCCTTTATACAAAACTTATGCAAAGTCATGTACTGAGCAGATTCTTAATAAATCTTAATTGACTGCTCTTTGACTACATTTTGATAATGAGTTTTTCTGGTCCCAAGCCTGGGCTGATTAAAACTCACTGTGTGTTGGCTAAGAGATGTTATCTCATAGCCTGAGCTGTTCTACTAAATAATATCCATCATAGCACTAGTTGTTTTCTGACATAGTTTCCTGCCCTATCCAACTTAGTTACAGGTCTGATATTGGCATAGGACCCAACACCTCCTGCACCTTCTTGTTTATTATTATGGTTAAAGTGATCTGACCTAACTCTTTGTAGGAGCTGAGGAAATTCCAGGTCTCTTTGTCATGGCCTAGAAGGGCTACAGACTACATTTCATTTTCTCCTGATGTTGTCTGACAGTCTTGGCATTGCTAGAGCTGTGTATACATTCACATGTTACCAGTGGTTATAATCACAGTTTTAAATGTGCAGCACCAGTGCCCATTGGAGCCTCAGGGGAGGGAGTTTGGCAGGAAAATGGTCCCTCACTGTGCCACCAGGTAGCTTGTCTACACCTGTCATTACCTGGCATCTATATGCAAGTGAAATAATCTTCCCAATTTGTATTTGGGCAAAATGCCATCACAACAGATGGACATGAATGTACGTAACTGGGAAATTATGCATATACATTAAGTATGCAGACTATGAGCATAAGTCCTTTCTAGGAACATCTAAACATCTGTCTGCTCTGAGCTTTTGTGTATACTGTCTGCACCATATGCCATCACGGTGGGAGGGCCTTGTCAGAGAGGCAGAAAGGAGCACTCATGAATTTCATGGAAATTGTTTCATAGGGTGAATCTGCTTCATCCCAGGAAAAAAGGAACATATAAAAATATTGTAAATATCTTGGTTACTATTTCAAACAGCAAATTTTAAAAACTGATTTTGGTAGCACAAATCCAAAACTTTGGGCATTATAGGAAAATAAAATTAAAATTTGGATCAATTATAAAAATATGTATGTATGATATGCCTATGTTATTTAAGCCTCCATAGATTCATTTAAAATTTCACTATTACTCATCTGAATCCTTTCTGTCTGAAACCAAAGCTGGAGGTCAAACCAATCAGAAGTTTTAAGGCAACTTTATAATTCATCTTGCAAGTCAAGGAATATTTTTAGTATGTGTATTTTTTTTTTTTTTTTACTGTGGGTATATCCTAAAACAGTAAAGCATTCTTTATTAAGTATGGAATCCTGACAATTTGAAACTCTCTCTAATATGATATTAAGATTTATCCACAGGTATAATTTTAATTTTTTTACAAGAAAAACATTGTCTTCATAATATGTGTAGGCCTTGTTTTTATATTTTACAGTATTCCAGCTTTTTAAACAAATTAAATACATATATTAATTAGTCTTTCATTATGTATTTATCTTTAACAACTGAAAATTATTTTTTCCATTTTTCCTCAGCCTAAATTGAAGTAGCTTTACCTTTCTTTATCTCTTTTGCACTTGCATCAATAAATATTTGTCTATCGCTATCTCTCTCTCAAGGGTGTTTTAATACTAAAGTAATAAATAAAACAATACTAAAGTAATATTATATAAATATAAATTTTCACCAGGCGTGGTGTTGCACATCCATAATCCTAGCTATTTGGGAGGCTGAGGCAGGAGGATCACTTGAACTCAGGAGTCCAAGGCTTCGATGAGCTATGATCGTGCCACTGCACTGCAACCTGGGTGGCAGAGCAAGACCTTGCCTGTCTCCAAAGTGAATAAATAAACAAATAAAATCATCTTTACTACTTATGAGCTTGTATTTTTGCTTTTCAATGAATATCTATATTAGTAAATTGAGCTTAAAAATTTGAATGTTATAAAACTATAATGATCCATTCATATGTATAATTTATTGTATGACTTCAGAATCTTAGAACCCTATACTACTTCAGCTAAGTAATATAAGATATATTTATGATAAGATAACATTTCCAGGGTAAACTTGAGATATTTTATTTACTCGTATCTTTAAGATTATATATACCTGAAGCATCAGCAACACATGTAATATTTAAATATTCAAAGGGATATTTTAGATTCAGCTAGACTCATGTACTAATTATGAAAAATTAGTTCAAAGTTACATCTATATTTAATAACAGATTGGAAATAAGCAATACAATATAAAATCACAGACCTTGAGGTTTAGAAAATTATATATGTTGTAAAAATAATGCACAGGATATCTTCAGTCTAGAGAATATTTAGGGTTTCAACTATTCATTTAGACATATAAAAAATTTTTTCTTCCGTATTTATTTGAAACACTTAAATGTCTGAAACACTTAGATGTCTCATGCCTATAAGTAAAGTGGTACATATATTTCAGTTGTCTAGTCAGGAAAACCTGAATTTATTAAAAATCTTGATCCTTTAACATTTAATGATATGAAAATTTCTGTCACTATACATCATTTTACTGATATGTAGTCTTTGCACTTCAGTTATCACAAATATGTGCAGATGATACTCAAATTTATTCCCTCAACCCACATATGAATTATTAAGATAATCTTTAAGTTCTCTCTGACATTTTAAACTGAGGTGATCAAGACCCAATATAAATTCTCCATCTCAAACATTTTTTCTGCATTTTTTTCCTTTCTCTAGCTAATGGTGCCGTTATACTTCTAGCCATTTCTGTACCTAAAAACCTCCTTTGGGCCTGATGCTGTGGCTCACTGGTAGCAGCTACTCAGGAGGCCGAGGTGGATCACTTGAGCCCAGAGGTTACAGTGAGTTATGATGATGCCACTACACTCCAGCCTGGGCGGCAGAGTAACATCCCGTCTCTAAAACAAAAATAAACTTCTTTGTTTCTGCCTTTCCCGATTATACTATATACTTTCTACTACAGGACCCTTAAACTACCTGTTTCTTTCTCATACCCCACCACATGCATAAACACACTATTCTTTTCATTGTTGCCACAATTTCTCTGTGCCAAATTGTTCTAATCTCTATCCCAAAATAAGGTTTGTGTTTGCCCATCTCCATCAGTCATCTATATTTTCTTATTAAGTGAAGTGTTGGAAAAAATTGGGCAACATACAATTTAATTTCTAAAAATATTGATTACTATCCTTTTTGGTAATCAGTAATCAGTTTCATGTTTAACCTATCCATAACCATTTTGAAATAAGTGTGGCAAGTAGTCCAATTTAGTCATACATAGTATATAGTATATTGAACAGAATAGGCTCAACCAGCATTAACATAAGTGGGTTTACCAAAGCTCTCAGTTTGTGATCATAGGGCTTGATTTTGTCAGCACTCAGTATGTTAGTTTGAGTCCTCCAATAAGCAGATGCCAAAATGTGATTAAACATGTAAGAATTATATTAGGAAAATGCTCTTGTGATAAAAAAAATAAAGAGGGAGCCAAGGAAGGCTGGAGAGCCCTCACACTACAATATCTGACCCCAAGGAAAGAGAGGTGGAAGCCTTCTAGATTGCCCTGGTACAATGAGATTACAAGAGAAGTTCAGCAACACTGGTAAGAAATTCTTGAGCATAGTTAGAGGAGTCCTGTGTCTCCAGGAATGGGTCTATTTGAGTATCTAACTATATTTAGTCACCAGCTGGGAGAAGCTATTGAGTAGCATGGCCTTTGGAGAAATAGAATTTCAGAACATAGCATCTGGGGTTCTTGGTCTATTACACCTATAGTTACTGGTCTGTATTCTCTTGGTCACCACAACTCTGGAAGATGACTTATTTCTTAAAGCATGGTTCTCTAGCTATGCTCATAAGAAACTTAATTTTATACTAATAGAATTTGTTTTGCTTACACTAAGAATTAACTTAATCTGCAGTGTCAAATATTCATATTAATAAGATTAGCACATTTTCTCCATGTTAGCAGATTTCTATCTCAGAGCTGAATTCCAATGCAGTTGAATTGGTGAGCGTGGACTCTGAACAAAGAAATTTAAATGGATAATTTAAACTACAATGACACCAGACTATAACATTCAGATATATACATATACCTTCAACTAAGTCTATAGCTGCCCCAAGAAACAGACAGAGGGCTGGAGAGAGGCTGCTGAAATATGTCTCTCCCGTTCCATGCTGACTATTGCCTCTGTTAGCTTTGGCACAAACAAACCACCGCAGTACTTAGTGGTGTAAAGCACCTTTTTATTATCTATTTCTCCTGGTTCTGGTGTTGGCCAGGTGGTTTTTCTGGTCTCCACCAGCTTGACTGGGACTGGATGGCCTAGGATGACCTCACTCACATGTCAGGTGACTCGGATGGGATTAGGAGGGAGCGCAGGGATGACTGGAGCCTCTGCCCACATAGTGTCTCATCCTCCAGAAAGCAACCCTGGTGGCATAAGGGTTTCTGGTGACAGGAAAGGGAAAACCCCAATACGCAAGCACTTTTCAAGTCTCTGCTTTTGTTACCTTTGTTATTGTTGTTTTAGCTAAGGCAAATCCCAGAGTCAGTGTGCTGGAAACTATCTATGGGTATATGGATGCAGGGAGCCCTGAACAAATTGGATTAGTCTGTCACACCATCTGATTACTATGTTGCCCCTCCCCTTTTTCCTGTTTCTCTTCCTCCTCTTGCTCTTCCTCCTTCATCATTTCCTCCTCCTCCTTTTTCATCTTATGATTATACAATGAATGAGACCACATCACTTTCTTACATTTTCTGACTCTAGAATAAAAAAGATCTATGCTCTAAGGTACATTTTTGCATATGTTGAATTCATCTGCGATTTGTTAATTTTTATCTCAACCCTCAGTAGTGCCAACAATGAGAATCTATCTCTTTCTATAATTCATAAGGACCCTGAATGTCCAAGGGTTTTCCTCAGAGAGGAAGCTACACAGATTTCCTCTAAAATTGGTGATTTTACATAGGAAAATTATGGGGTTAATGACCCATTTTGCTGGCACCTGGTCAGATTACTCAGTCGTGACAATTCATTACATTCCCTGATTCTAATAAAATAATAGACATGTTTGTTCTTAAATTTAGTTGTTTTTTGAATGTGAAAATTAGGAGGTAGAAATTGAATAATATATGACTTGTTAGAAACTATAATTTTCTACTCTACGGCTTTCCTGTCAGCTAACTGTGTTGAGCCTATTATCACTATAATCAGGTGCTGAAAAGGGTAAACATGAAAGCAACATGCTAAAAATAAAACAAATGCTTTGGAGTGACTAGCACTTTTGCTTGTAATCTAAGCAGTTTCTAAAGCACGGGGTGAGGCTGTGCATTAGAAATCCTTGTAGGCTGGATGCATCACTGCCGTTTTCTAGGCAGAGATGTGTGGGTGACTCTATGTAGTCTTATAGTTTTCATTTTAGATTTCTACACCACGTCTATGCAAAGCTACATTGGCATCATTTGGTGCAGATGATAACGACACACTTGATTGTTAGTCCCACAGCTAAGCTTCAAACATCATTTCTGTTCGCTTGCCTTCTAAAAATATTTCTAGTCTCAATTCCTAGACCCCATTCCACCACTGGAAAATCTGCTAGATGGATTTCACTTAAATATACATTTAGAGAAAAATAATTAATCAGATAAGCCATTCGACACAAATAACCAGTTACTCAGTTTTGTACTGTTCAACTGTGTGTGTGTGTGTGTGTATGTGTGTACATGCACATGTATGTGTGTGTGTACCAGAGAGAGAGAGTAAAAGGAGAAACAGGGAAGATCAGCACTTGTTTTCAGAAGGAGTATTCATCTTTAATGATTCAGATCCACTCTTTGGTCCTATTGAAAGGATACATTTCCACATGGATGAAGATAAAGATAGTCCCTCTGACTTTGACTGAGTCTCTGGTTGTTATGAAATTTGCCTTCCACCGTGGCTCTCCCTTTCCATTAGCCCACTGCTAGAACACATAGAAAATCCCTTGTGTTTAAATGTTGCACATCCACTTGTTTGGCTGGATTCCACAACTTCCCAGTTGTCTGGAGCTGGGCCATATTATTGTAGTTCTTAATGGTTTTAATACAAGCTCAGTGTCTACTCTGGGCCTTGGGATTTCCCCTTTTCGGCTTATGCATCAGGAGCCGTTTGAATATCATGTAGTCATTCATAATCTACACACATTCATCCAAGTGATGTTGTTTTTTAGTAATTCTCATGTTAACAATAATGACCCTGGTACATTACAAGTTCTTGTTCCATACTAATATCTTCTGTTTTCTAGCTAACACATCAAGTAATATCTTAGCAAATATAATCTGATGTCCTGCTGAGTACTTCCTTGATAAAAGAAGCAACTTCAATTTCTCTATATAATAATATATATACTTTTTATATCATTTTAGATTATTATATACAAGTGCCCAGAAAACAAATGAAAAGATTCCTTTTTTATTGTTTGTTTGTTGTGGTTTTTTTTTTTTTTTTTTAGTTCTAAGAACCCCATGTCTCATTTTTAACTCATCACATCATTTTTTTTCTCCTAGGACTACAATGATGAAATTCGTCAGGAACAACTACGTGAATTATCTTACTTAAATGGCTCAGAGGACTCTGGTCGTGGCAGAGGTATTAGAGGCAGAGGGATCAGAATAGCTCCCACAGCTCCTTCAAGGTACATTAGTTCTTACTTTAAATAAATTAACAGTAAAGGAAGATGGCAGGTCTTTGTTGTCATGATCACAGCTAGGAATAAACAACAACATCAGCAACAATCACCACCTCCACAACAAAAACAATCATGATGAATGCTTATATGTCATGTAAGAGCTTTATATATATTAGCTCGTCAAATACGAGGAGACATCTACTATCTGCAGGTGAGAAAATGAGGTACAAAAGGTGTATGGAATTTACCTAGGGTCACATAGGCAATCTGATTCCAGAATTCACAGTGTATGCTTTTAATTGTGAATTCTGTTAACAACTACCCTTGCGAAATAAGGATGGCAGTTCTGGAAATTAGAAAATAGGGCAGCAAACCTGAGATTTTCTACTTTCTTGTCCTTTCCCCAGGATTAGGGCACACAAATGATATAACCATTTGCCTCTTTGAACCCTGATAACCTTGTGTGAAGAGAAAACTATAAAGTTTGCCTTCAATGGTGCTTGAATTGATATAGTTTGCCAGGTAGGAGGCAGGTAGGTAGGTAGGTAGCTATAGAGAGATACAGAGATAGATATAGACAATACATATGTCATCAGCCCAGAAAGCCAGAAGCACACTTCTTGCATGGCTGATGCTAAGGATATTTAAAGTTCAGATACATTTGACTTTGAAGTGCCCTTGGTGATTGGAGAAGACTTGATTTGATTTTGTTCACTTTCCAAAGAAATTGGAATCTCTCTCTATTAGAATTTGTTTTTTAGAATACTGAATTTGTTAAACTTTCAACAGAAAGCATTGGTTTGCAAAGAGGTAAGTAAAAAATACTCATAGCCTTCACACAATGACTGTGATTCAATCACTCTCTTCACCCTATTATAGCTGGCCTTTAAATCTCTAAAGGACATAGATCTAGAATATTATTTCATATATCACATAGAAATTATTCCAAGAGATGCTTAGATATTTTGCAGATTCAATTTGTTTCTTAAATTATACCCCAAATATTTTCAACCATCACTGTCAACATAGCCACTGTTTTTAACATTTAAATCATAAATATCTCAAAAAGTTTCACACTTGGTAGGAAAAAAAAGTTAAAAATGATACATTTCTAAATAAACTATCAAGGAAATAACTTGTAAGTAAAATATGGCAATTCTGAAAATTAGACTTAGCTAAAAGCAAAACTTCTGAATATGTTCTAGAGCTTATATTTATGTTATCTTTAAAAAATTAAAAATGGAGTGCTGTAATGTTGTTCAGGATCATTTGCTTATTGCTAAGAATTAATGTGACGTAAAGCAATACTGTCCTTTTTTTAATAGAATTAGTCTTTTGCACATTTCTAATCTCATCTTGATGGGTTTTGCAATGACATCATTGCAAGACATCTTTAATGGATTTAATTAAATGGGTTAAATCACATGTAATTGCCACTTTTGTAGTTAAAAAAAAATGCCAATTTTAGCAGTTCTATATGGTTTAACCTAAGTGTACATTTAGGATGTCTAGTGAAAGCACCCAATTTATCTATTCTACATTCCTTGAAATTGGGACCATTTAGAAAAGATAATGCATTAACCTGCTTTGGATATTATAAAATCATTATATTATTAGATTTGTTGTGTTATTAATGTTCCATAAAAGGATATTGCATTTGCCATATTTGAATGGACCATAAAAGATTTTAATTTCAGAATGCTTTATTCTAAAATTTTAATCTGTTTAATAATTGAATAAAGAATAGTGCTGATTCAAAATGGTCTAGATTTTCAAATATCTTCTTAGAAGAAAAATTTGATTGAAAGGTTTTGCTATTTATTTCATATTCCATATATCATACAAATCTGATCATGCATACATAAAAAGAAAAAAATTAACACTGAAAATTAAATTTTACTTTCAATGCTATACTGATATTAATGTTACTAACATTAGTGAAAGTAAATAGAACAGAACTTTGTGGTCTTCTATTTCAAACAACATGATGAAATGTATTACAATTAAAAATGAAAAAGGAAATAGCTTCACAAAACAAAAAATCATATTGATAGGAAAACTGGATAACATGAGTTAATGGGTGCTAACTTGTACATATTTATTAAATTATTAGTTTATTAAGTTATTCAATTATACTTATGTTCCAAAAGATGGTGTCTAGAATATTTTAAAATTCTATAATTTGTTGGAAAGTATTTAATTAAAAAATTTACATTTCAATAAACAAATCTATAACTAATTTTCCAATAACAATGCATACCAGAGAACAAAGCACTATATCTATTATGCTAATAATGTATTTTACATAAATGAATAATGAAACTATATGACATCTTTAACACACATCACCACTACATGTTGCAGTGAGAGCAAGCAGTGGAAAATGAAACATTAGGGGCAGATTTTGAAGGCTTTTGTTTACTACAATGAGAACCAATACTTAGAACAAATGGAGTTTATTAAAGAAGAGAGTAATCATATTTGTTTCTAAGAAAGACTACTCAGTCATCACTGTGGGTGATGCAGAAGAGTTGGAGTGTTTGAGAGGGAGGCAGAGACAGAGAAAGAAAAAGAGATGGACAGAGAGAGACAGAGACAAAGAGAGAAACTGACTTACAACACGAGAGCCAATGAGAAGACAAGTCCATTATCCAAGACAGACAGAAATGAACAGCACTTGGACTGTAGAAAGATAGGGCCAGATTAGAGTTTAAAGTGCACAGGAATTAATGCCAATTAGATATTGGAGAAGAAGTATGGCCCAAGACAAAGATAACTCTCTAGTGTCTAGCCTGGTAAGAGATTGATGATTTCATCAAACGAGATTGGGAGAAGGATCAAGTTAAATGATGAATATAATTATTCCTGTAAATAATCCTATCTCTGTGGATTGCTAGTGTGACCTTGGGCAGGCGACTTGTACTCTCTGTGCCTTGGAGATCTCAACTTACAAAATAGCTTAGAACTGCCTACATGACAAGCTTGTCAAGATGCTTACGTTAGGTGAGGCATGTAAGGCTGTGGTTCCTAAATTAGGCTGTATAATGGCATCAGAAGGGCTCCCTGCCTGCAGAGACTGTGATTTAATTGGGGTATGGGCTGGAATTTGGAATTTTTAAAAGATCTTCAAGTAACTCTAATATGCAGGGAAGTTAGGGAACTTCGGATATAAGGAACACAAACCAGGATACAGCATTATGTTAGGAAGGAAACAAATAGTCAGCATTAGAGTTAGGGACTGCAGGGTGTAACCATGAGAGAAAGAAAGAAGATCCAGGACAGAAATTGGGAACACCCATATTCCAAAACGAGTCCAGGAATAGAAGCCAATGAAGGAGGCTGAGAAGTAAGAAAGAAAAAGGAGGAAAAGTGGAGAAAAGCAGGGTCATAACAGTGCAAAGAAGCATTTTCCAGATATTAATCCACAGTCTTAAATAAAATAGGGGAGGTGCAGTCATGGGGAGACTGTAAAAGAATCCAGTGGATTTGGAAATTGGTAGGCTACTGGTGATCTCAGCCGAGAGTGTTCTCAACAGAGTGGTGAAAGAAAGAACTAGATTGATTACATTCAGTTCAGGAATGGGCAGGAAGAAGGTAAAGAATTAAACATGGAAAACGTTCTTTCAAGAAGCCAGAAGAATAACTGAAAGACTACTGCGGTGTGGATTTAGCCAGGGGCAGTGTCTGAAAATAGATGATGTGAATCTTGAGTCGGAGGAGGGAGCAACAATGTTAATAATCCAAGGTTGGGACATTGTGTATGGGAATTAATGAGTCAGATTCAAGAGACAGGTTTGCTAGGGATGTGTCTGGTAGTCACTCGAAGAAATGGAATAAGAAATTAGATTTGATGGAAGCATCATATAAATTTAGAACAAGAATAAGTGTTATAGATTCAGAAATCTGCATATTACTCATTAGAAAAAAAAATCCACCTCAGGCCTAGGTAATTATAGTACTTATCTAGGATTATTTAGTGGTATAGCCAAGACTTGTGAATATAGTTTGGCGTAGGACGACCATATAATTTGTTACCCACACAAGGATGCTTTTGAGAATGTTAGAATGCTAACCTGAATAGAAAGCTAGGACAACAGTTGTAAAACCTGGATGTGTGCTCATCTTGCTTATGAGAAAACAGACAGGTGCTTGGAGGCCCAGTGAAGGTAAATTGGTCTTTACATCCTTTTTTATAGATACATTTTTATATTATCATGATAATAGAGAATATTGTATTCTCACCTGTGTTGTATTTGAAGCAGCCCTGGGTTTCTGGGTCTTTTGTATTTCACCTTCTCCCAATCTAGGAGAGTGTTCTTATATCTATTAGACTCACAATAATTTCCCTGATAGTTTTTCTATTCATCAGCTCTATAATCTATTTAAAATTTTTAAAAGCTTTACCACCATTCTTACTCTTGACTCCTAAAAGCTCATTTTTTGCAAGCAAGAAAGAGCCAGCTGAGCGCTATTCATAGCAAAAAGCATAACCTACATCCACATGTGGGTACAGCCAAACAGTGTGATTGTTGACATGCCAATGATCATCATTTTTTCCAAAGCTTTAGTGTTCCTGCTGAAAGCAGTGCTTTCTGGAGGCCAACCTTTCAGACATAATAAAAAGTGAAATAACCGTGCTTGTGCCCAAAGATTTCAGACAAACATTCAACCTTTCTAAAGGCCTCAAAAATACCATAAAAGTTGGCTGCAATCGTTTGATCTTATGCTTTTAATGCAAGTTACTTTTGTGTCAAGAACTGCAGTACAGAGTATTCAGTCTATTCTTTTTATTGCGGAGTACTAATGTATCCCACTAGCATCATAGTTACCATAATAAAATATATTATGTCAGGGACTGCACCGGCTCCGGGGGTTACATGCAAGATGATAAATCAGTAACAATGAGTTGGGATTTCAAGTGACCTCTAACTTAAGCTGCTATAATAAACAGAATGATATCACCATGGTTAGAGTTCCACATTTTATTAAAGTGCAGGCAGATATTTTTTCTTATAAATGATAATATTTCATATCTGTTGCAATAACCCCCAGGACGAAGGAGATATAGACTGAGGTTTCAAAGATGGTACAGTGAGTCCTATATCAGAAGGTACTCTGATTTGGGTCTTCTTGGCAAATTTTGAATACAATTAGAGTGGATTTTTTTTGTTTGTTTTTTGCTTTGGTTTTCTAATTATATAAAAAACAGTATCAAAGTGTTTTACATGATTTTCATTAGAACTAAGTCATAGTCAGTATTTGCAAATGTATTTTGCTGTAGAGGTCAAAACACTTTGCATACTAAATAATCTCTAGGGTGAGGAAGAGAGAGAGAAATTTGTATTTCTTCCATTGTATGGAGGCTATGAGATGTGAGTTTTTTTTTCTGTTATAGTCCCTTTTCTCCTTTCCCTTCTGTCTCATCTATATATGACCTATTTTTCCTAGGGGCCGTGGGGGTGCCATTCCTCCTCCCCCGCCACCTGGACGGGGTGTTCTCACCCCTCGAGGAACCACTGTGACCCGTGGAGCTCTTCCAGTGCCCCCTGTAGCAAGAGGTGTGCCTACCCCTCGAGCCCGGGGGGCACCCACAGTGCCAGGATACAGGCCACCCCCTCCTCCAGCCCATGAGGCTTATGAAGAATATGTAAGTACTCTCAAGAAATAAGTTGTGAGGAAGAGCTAAATTGATTAGTGAACAATCTAGGCCTCAAAGAAAATGCATATACCATGAATATAGCAGGTAACGTTTGGTGCAGAAAACAAATGTCATCTGCAGTGGAATTTAAGCACTTAAATAAGAGCATTTTGGGAAAAGCTTTCATTTTACAGGTGTCATCACTGTTGTTAGTATTAGTTCAATAGCTTGGATACTAAGAATCAAACTATCTTGAGGATTTCTTATCTTTAGAAGGCTTAATCGGATTTCAAATGAGAAATAATTATAAACATAATGTGAATCACCATAAATTGAGAGAGAGAATTTTTCAGGGGCATAAAACAGAAATATTTGAGAAATATAATACAATTCTATTATAAACCTTTATAATAATGTATGACCATGTGGCTATTCTTTGATTTGCATATCGTGACTCTTTCCTTCACTATATTAAAGATATGGATTGACATAAAGAACTCAAGAAAATGTAGAATGAACAGCAGAAATGCAATGTCTCTAAGCATCGCCTCCTTTCTCATCCACTCTATCTCTTGGTCATCTTATGTATCCCAATACCTTTTCACCTTGAGTTCAGGTTTTCAGTATGCTACTGGTTCCATTATGGTCCTGGCATTCATTTCTCCTACTAGATTGTGAACTTGTAAAATGGAAGTTTCCTATTCACTTGTGTAGCCACAGGGAATCCACTGTAAATGTTAAATTGAGTAAGCCAGATCATCGTCTTATGAAACAGATCCATTTTGCCTTTAACCTCTCCAGCACACCCACCCCTGATCTAGGTGTTTGTTTCATTCAACCACCCACAGACATGCACATGCACCCACAGATAATATAAATTCATCTTTTGTGAATTTGTATTATTAAATATAAACTCCTCAAGTACAGTTACCATCACATGCTGGACACTAAAAACCTATAAATATTTTATGGAGTAGTTAATAACCAATCAAAATTTACTCCTAAAATAAAGTGAACATAATTTATAGGTATCACTAAAAATATATTAATGCTTAGTGTATGTTTGTTTTTAGGAATAATGTTACTGATTAAATAGGAAACATTGATTAATACCTGCAAGAGTGAAGAAAAATTAACTGTAGACATACACTTCTACTGGAACAGATGAAATGTGTTCATTTAAAGTACCTTTACTACATCAGGAATCAATATTTAAAAACTTAGACAATCTTAAAATTGCAAAACCAGAAGCAGAAAACATATTCTACCTTCTAAACAAGCCAACAAGTCAAAAAACACAGGGACAAGCCCCATTTCTGCCATCTCTTGAGTGAGACATACTATGTGTGAAATAAGTAGTTGTTAAATGAATGAGTTAAAAATCCACAGTAGGGATGGTGGAATCTTTTTTTTTTAATCTCTGAGGAACTTTTTAGCTCCACAATCTTTATGTACATTGTCACTATGGTGTTTTTGACCTCCAAATAGAGGCTTAAACAGATCATTTTTTCAAAAATTAAAAAAGAGAGAAAAACTGTTCAGGTAATAGTGGTCAACATTATTATTAATTAAAGAATTTGCATAGTATACATGGGACTATGAAAGAACAGGATTGGCAAAACAGAATTGTAGCCTTTCATGTGCATTCCAATTTATAGTGAATGAATCACTAGAATACAAGGCAATAAGAGTAAGCGGCAAAAGCATGAAGTATTTATGGAAACATGAGTAAAAAGGCTTATATTCTGAATAGGGAAATATAAGAGGGGGTTTTTCTTAGAACAGATAAAAGAAAATATTAAAGCCATGTAATGTGACATTTTTACTTAGGTTTTAAAGTATATAGTCCCTTTTTATTCATCCACTCAGGCATTCACTGAGCCTCTATCTTTTGCAGTTGTGTTCTGAAGGTGCTGGACATGTATCTGTGAATAAATCAGACCACTGTCTGCTTTCATGAAGCTTAGAATTTAGTGGGAGGAGAGAGAAAACAAGCATATTATATATAAATCAATGAATAAATAAATTTGGTAAAGTTAAAAAAGATGGTGTGAAGGTGGTGTCCTATGAATATAGGTTCATGAAATCCAGTAATAGGAATGCTGTCAGAAAGAAAACTATAAGAAATCTCTCCCCATCTCATCTTTGTTTTCTCTGCACAAGTTTCTGTTCTATTTTTATCTATGGGCTGGATTTTTTGGCTTCTATGATCAATGTGACTTACATATACATGTCCAGCTCTAGTTACCAACAGATACTGGTTGGCCGGCTGTCTCTCAGTCTTGATCCAGATCCTCAGGTGGGAAAATCATACTCAGCCAGGCTTATCAGGTGTTTATCAGTAGTAGGTACCTATGCATTTAGGGAGGAGGACATTTGAAATTAGATCTGGGATCTACCACTCATCAGTCACCAATGTCGGGGGTAGGGAACGGGAGAAGTTTATACAATAGAAATGTAGTTATTGGGGACCCAACCCTAAGGACAATATGAGGAGACACTATGTTTCCAGAGTGGGAAAAGTATTATAAGCTTGGCAGATGTCAATCTATGAGAACATCCCATTGATAATATGTAAAAGTATATGGATACTGTTTTTGAAAAACTATTTTCTATCATAGTTTATTTAAACCTATCCTGTACCAAACTGTAATTATTTTCTTTCCTAAAACCAATTCAACAAGCACATGCAAAGTTTGATACATGACTGACAGACTGCTGGCTGCAATCTTTGAAGTCCTCAGTACTAAACCCAGAATAACACCCAAGAGCTGCTACTCTCTGCTCTAATTTTAGAGTATTGATTCTTCTATATGGGGTAAGAAAAACAAAAGTTTAAGTTTTTCAATAACAAAATAATAGCACCATGCTGAGTTGATGGTGAAAATCTCAAAGGAGTTCTTAACTTTCAGATAAAATTTCTTAGAAAAGCTTCCCTTTATTATAAATCACACTATGAGTCAATTCACTCTTCAGACTTGTTTCTCCCCTGCCGAGCCTCTGCATTAAGTTTCTGACCACATGGAATGTATTTAGGTAATCAAATCCACTCCTTGCAGCTGGCCTGACAAGAAACAGCTTACTATAATTGAGATTGCTGTTTAAAACCATCATTAGTGTTAGCTGTGTCTAAAAAAAATGTGAATTTTGGTTTAATTGTTACACATCCTAACCAAGACTTTAAATATTTTAAAGCTTCTTTTCATTGACCTTCTGCTAAGAAGAGCACATTTACATTTTACAGATCCATCATCATGATTGAAGTAGATTTGGAGAATGGAAAAGTAGATTTCAACAAAAACTCCTATACCACAAAATATTAAGCATATCAGCTCTGCCAGTGGATGTTAAAAGAGAATAAACTAAAACTTTTGAGAATAAACTAAAACTTTAATTAATACACTTAATCTTGTGATAATACTTTCAACTAGTTATTAATTTTTCTATTTTACTAGGTGAAGAAACTGAAGCTTGGAATTGGGAATTGCAACCAGTTTTCTGTCTCCTAGGCCTCTCTGTCTTTGCTAGATTGTGTTTCTTCTCCATAAAGAACCATAAAATGCCCTACATAGTATTTGTCTCACAGAGAACTCACCCATTTATACAGATCAGTTGTACTTCATACTCCCATCCAGACCACTAGTCAGTTTTTGAATCCCCTCAGCATCATTTAGAACATCTCCCAGCCCCTGCATGAGCACCTCCAACTACGGGGAACTCGATACCTCCAGGGAAAGTAGGTGCTAGAAATATAAAAACTGTGGTTAAAGAGACACTTCCTCTACTCTAAAAAGTATGTCATCTGAGACAGAGTTAGTCCAACAATTAACATATAATATGTATTTGCCATATAAGGCTCTTATCTTCATCTACTCTCTATTAGAAGTCATTTTTGCTATTATCTTCTCCCACTCAGAAGACTTCATATGTCCTAAAGGCAGTCAGTGTTTTTTACATTTCTCTTTGCAAAGCACTTTCCAAGTAAAGTGCTTGATAGTAGCAATTGAATTGAATCTACTTATGATATTTTTGGAAAGAGATTATACAAATGTACACTAACATACGTATATATCTTATATAAGTACTAAATGAATGACAATAGAACATAGTATACACTAAGTGCCAAATAGAGACTGTACATGCTCCAGTAAAGGGAATCATTACTGATGGCTACGAGTGTTCTAGAAAACCTCTAAGAGGATACGGAAAACAACCATGGTAGACCAGGATAATAGGTATAACTTTGAGAAGTAGAGAGAAGAGGGAGAATGTTCCATGCAAAAGGGATGGTAAGAACAAAAGACAAGAAAAGGGACCTTTCAAAGCAAATCTAAAGAATCTGAGAGAACAATTTGGTGAAACAGAGTTCATTTAGGATAGCAGTGGAAATAATATAGGAGAGGAAAATAGAGCGGGGTTAAAAATGACCTCAAAGGTTGAGGTTGCAACTTCACTTATTGTAGTAAAAAGCCACCTGAAGATTTTTGGAGCTGAAGATACACTAAGGTTTTAGAGAATGTGGTAATTCTCAGTTGTTTAGGGTGGACTGGAGAAGAGGATGAACAAAGGGGAGAAGATTTAGGGAACTAACAACAGTGAGGCTTACTGAGACGTGGCCGTGGCTAGGAGGATAGGAATGGGAGTGCAAGTATCAAGGCCAAAGTTAAAGCTGAGTATGAAAACAGTAGGGTTTGGTGGCAAGTGGATTTGGGAGGAGTAAGAAAAAGCAGTCCAGGCTCACTCAAAGGTATGGTTATTACATAAGGGAGAGGGTAGGGGAAGGAGCAGAGGCGGGAAGGCTGTAGTGGGGAGGGGTGAGCAGTGAAGAAGTGACCTGGAAGCCAAAGAAGCTCCTTTCTGTGGGTCCGGGAGGGGCCTTATAAATGTGTTTGTGTAGTCATCTCTCTTTGTTGCAAAAGTAAGGCATTTTACTGCACACAGTTGAGATTACGTCCCCACCTGTCAGACTTCCCCTTGGGTCAGATGGTGTGGAGTGGGCATGGCTATTTGTGAGATCCTGCTAAGAAGAGTCTGGTTGGAAATTTATTTAGTTTGAGTTTACTGGAATATTTTTACTTGTGTTATTTGGGCATTGCTACAGTTCGGTTGTAGAAGTTATCGCAGAAATACTCAGCATCTCATCTGGTGTCATGGCACAAGTATTCACAGAGGTCTTACTGCTATATGATTGAGCTAGGGGGCATTGATGAGGGAAGGATGTGGTTAGTAGTGGTGAAACAAGGTACGAATTGTATTGCGCCAGAAATTGTTCTGTGGAAAACTCTTCCATATCATTCAGCTCAGCTGTGAAAGAGACTTGGTAGAGATTTCCCCAAATTTGGCAACAATGCTGGCAGTCTATAGCATGACATTTAATAAGTTGTGAAACAAAAAGAAACTTTTCAAAGCTATGAATAACATTTCTTTCCTATCAACCGGGCTAGAGAAAACCTTGAATTTTCTGCCCTCTCTATAGAAAATATTATAAAATCATTGTCATATTAGAAGGTGATCAAAAATTATGCCTCCAAGAAATTGGGAAAAAAGTATAAGGGTATGTTAATTAACAAAACAAAAATACTGTATCTTTTCTGGGTTCTGTAATGTTTGCAGTATTTCCAGCTTTTTAAAAATTTGCAGTTAGTTGTGATTCTTTTTCTCATTCAAAATAAATATATATTTTCATGCCAACTAGGTATTCACAATTTTATATTTTTTTTCTTAAAGAGAGAATGCAAAATTATATAATTTTTAGGCCCTACAAATTCTGTATCCTACCCTGTAGAGGAAAACAATGACAACATTTACAGGAAAATGTATTGGGGAGTCAGGGCAGGGAGAGATTGTTTAAAGAAAAAACTGCTTGTGTAACCTTAGTTTCTTTCTAGTACTGAAAGCATGTTCTTCTGTGCTTAGCTAGGAACAACTTGGTGCTGTTAATAACTACTTATTCCTGTGGCAATGCTGTCCTTTTAATAAAAGTTGTGTGAAAGATTTAAATGTGCAGGTAAGGACACACAGTTTCTGGAATTGTCTGTGAGAACATCATACCCTAGAAAAGCATAGACAACATAAATATGCGCTTAAATAAATACTCTCTCATATGTTGGTATGATGCACATAAAGCAAAACAAAAACATGTCAGGTACACAAAATAGCTTCTAGTTTCCAAAGCCTCAGGTCCACTTTTTTTTTTTTTTTTTTTTGATTACCTCATGTTTTCTCCAATGGTTAACACCCAGACATCAAGCAGGTATATCAGGGCACAAGAAAAGAAAGAAGAAGAGATATAATTAAAATTCAGTTAAATGCTACACGAGAAATTTTGGCTCTGTATAATCAATCATGTTAACCTAATTTATAAAATGCATTTTGACAAATTTTTGAGAAGTTTGTATTTCATCAGTCTTCAGTAAGCCTATTGGCATTCCAGCCCAGCCTATCATCTAATTCAGACTCTGAGGCATCCTTCCAGTAACAATGAAGGAACTAGAAAATTCACTGGTAAATCAATAGTCCTTAAAAGTTCCATAAGTGAGTTCAGGCTGCCAACCCTCAGTTTCATGTGTATGGAACATTTTTTGACAGGAGAGGGAAATAAGTATTAAATGATAATTGAAATCAATTCTTGTGCCATTTTTGTGGAAGGAAAGATTATGAGCCTGATCTATAATGCATTTTGAGGGGAGCCACGTGTGGTGGTTTTCTGTGTAATAGCCAAGAGCCTTCACCCAAAGAAGAGAGATTTTTATTAGAGTTTCTAGATTGGATATTTGTATTCCATTAAACATCCTTGTTTGAGTTTCATGCTCTGGTCTCCTCTTATTAGAGACTAATTTACCAGAATTCATTGCAGAGTTTTGTTTTTTGAAATGTAACTAATATTTAAAATAACTGAAACATGCAAGGTTAATGAAATGTGTTGTGAAACTATAGGGTGGGCATAATACCATTGTGGTTCAAATGCTCGTAGAAAGGTAGTGGTATTTAAGCACTATTAAAACATTCAGTTATTTCCTAGGACAAAATAAGATGTCATCTTTTTAAACTTTCATTCTTCTTCTGCAGGTGAAATCTGAATAAACCATCTTGCTTCTAGCATTATATTTTAGATTTCTAAGTCATTTTAGAACAGATGCCGATTCTTCTATTGGCCACAACACTCAGGGTTGTATCCAAACTTGTACTTTATAATTACCGTGATGACTAATGTCTTTTGTAACACTTACCAGGATAAAAATAGGTTTTCTTCCTGAGCCTTTTTAAGATGGCTGCTAGCTGCTAGAAAGTATTATATCATAAAGTATTTTAAAGTTTCCTCTAGGCTCTGTTGGGGAAAAAAATGCCATGATCTTTTTGCAGTATCTGCTATAGACATGGAGAGGAAAGCAGCGGCAAAAATGACAGAATGCACCTCAGCCTTAGGGAGTTCTACCATTCTTTTCTGTGTAACATTATTAGTATATTTTAGGTTATATTATTTTCTATCTTTGGTTCATACACATAGCCTAAGGATTAAAGATGAAAGTAAGTTGAGTCTTGATTTATTTCTATAGTTATATTTCTAAAAAACTATACTGGGTATAAATTAATAGTTTTTATATGATTTTTTTTCTTCTGAGTTGATTGTAATTTTTACAATTATATCCCATTGAAAAATTAACATCCTAGATGGGGTGATAAATTATACCTGAGAATCCTGCAATTTCTTTTCTCTTTTGTTGGCTGAAAAACATTGTTCAACATGTTTTGACAACATCACCTTTATAATTTTCTGGCATGGAAAACATAAATATAAATTGCCTAGTTAGTTAGATTGTCACTGGCTTTTGCAGAAAGCCAAATAGGAATGGTTAAATAGGATTGAGTCCTTTTCCACATTTTGGCCCTCTTCTTTTATGGATTCCTCACTCTGTGCAAAATAGAGGCTGCTAAATCCTTCCGTCAGACACAGGTCTTTGTGATTATTTTCTATATTATCTTATGAGCCAAAGGCTTTTACTAGGGAAGCTGCAAATGTTCTTGGCAATAAGTTTTAATAATCTCAAGATTTGAGTTCAGACTATTTCTCTTCATTGTTGGAGATGGAAAACCATACTTTCCCTTCATATGAAACCATATTATGCATCAATTTGGCAGAGGAAGGACACAGGAGGGACCCTCATTTTTTTCCTTCTGCCTTGTAGTTCTCAGAAAGCAAATAGAGAATATACCACTAATGCGCTTTTTATTTTTCTATCTTTCATCAAATGGTTACATCCATTTTTCTACAGTACCTCTGACTTATTAACATCCATGTAAAGTGAATTGTTCTTTATTTTACATTGTCATGGATGCTAACAACAGAGTTGGAAAACTGCAGATATTATAGAATCAGTGTGAGTGCTGGATAGCAGGTTTAGGTTGCTGGAGAATGAGCAATTTGTTCTTTCAGGTGATCTTTTCTTTCTTCTTCTCAATATCTACAAATAAAACTGAAGCCTTCCCCATTTTCTTTTACTCTTGGTATAGCAGAGGAGAAATCCTCACATGTTATGAATCACAGGGATTATGTATCAAAGAGAATGAGATTTTGCTTTTAATGTTTTTACTTTCTTCCTCTAGTGCAGCTGTACTGGATGTTATAAACTACTTGAAAATAAAATTCAATGTCCTTTGTTGTAATTTAGCCCATTCTATAATTTCTGGTTGTCACTTATATTGCAATATTTTTGATTAAATAATATAGCTAGAACTTATGCCTTTGCAGAATAATAAATAACTAGCCAAAATAGTAACTGGTGCCCAAGCTAATATGTTCAGCTGGTCTGCACAGGTACAGGGCACCGGTTGTTGTCCATTCTGGTCGTTCAAATCTCAGATTCAATTTGTTGGGCCCTGAGCCATACTGGCTATTAAATATTGTAACACTTCCATACTGCTGAATTCTAGTAAAAGTACAGTGTAATAGATTTTTCCCAAACAGACAAAGTAAGTGAACTAAATTGGAGTTTAAGAGGATTCCTTAGCCAAGCCATTGAGGCAGTCGTCTAACCCAGATGGTTGCACTGCAGCCAAACCTCTTGTGGTCACAGAGCTGATGACACATGTGACTTTAGAAACTCTGCCTGTCAACATGTTGAACTTCCTTGCTCCCTCTTTCCTGGCCTCCCAGTGTGTCCCACATCTGTGAAAAAGAGTTGAACGTAATCTAGTGGACCATCTACCTTGCTCCTTTGTTTTGCAGAATCTCCTGAATGCAAAAGACTATCGTGCACGTTTAGATGTTAAGAAAGACCTTATCTGGTTCACTATTTTATTTTAATGTTGAAGAAATTAAGGTTCAGAAATTAAGTGACCAAACTGAGGTGACAAAACTGGCAATGCCAATCGTAGGTTTCCTGACTTTCCCTGCAACACATTTTCTAATGGATATTATAAGAAGAGGAGAAAATGCACATATGCACTCAACTCGTGGGTCTTCCAGGTAACTAGACCAATTTCTGGCTCCCACGTGAATCTGAGTTTCAAGCTTTTCTAAAATTTACAAGGAATAGGCTGAGAAGATGACGGATGACATACGAGAATGTTTGAGCCCTCATACCAAGCAGGTCTACCAGTGAGGTTTAGGTGGCCCAGATTTATCTTATCGCCCCCCTCCCCCCCGCCCAGAAACCTGATTGCTTTCTAGAAGTTACACACATGCACCACACACACACACACACACACTCTCTCTCTCTCTCTCTCTTTTATTTATTTATTTTTTTAGTTACTGAGACTCCTAAAGAAGCAAATATTGTTGGCTAGGTGCGTTGGCTCACACCTGTAATCCCAGCACTTCCCGAGATAAGGCGGGAAGATCACTTGAGGCCAGGAGTTTGAGACCAACCTGGTCAACACAGTGAGAACCCAAAAAATTTCTCTACAAAAAAACTTAAAAAATTAGCCAGGCATGCTGGCATGCACCTGTTGTCCCAGCTACTTGGAAGGCTGAGGCAGGAGGATGGCTTGAGCTCAGGGATTCAAGGCTGTAGTGAGCTATGATTATACCACTGCACCGTAGCCAGGGCAGCACCTCTCTCAAAAAAAAAAAAAGGACCAATTTTTTTGTCAAGAGCGTAAATAAAATGGTAGGGTGCCTAGTTTTCCTTTATATTTCAGGATATTTCCTTCTTGGAACCAGGATATTTCCTTCTTGGAACCAGGATATTTCCTTCTTGGAAATCATGTAAAAATATCTTTTCCTCTGTGTACTTTGTCACTTCTTTCTAAGACTGTACCCAGAAGTAATGATTTACAGTTGTGAAGACAAGAGAATAGTTTACTGTTAGACAGCAAACATACCTGGAGGTAGGAAAAGATTTTAGGAGCTATTTCTGGGAATTTATTAGGTAAAAAAAAAAAATCTCCTTACTTACTAAGCAGGAACTGACCCCTTCTATGCTTGAAACCAGATCTTTAGCAAATGCATCTATTCTGTTTTATTTTCCAAATGCAAGGTATAGTGATTTAAGCAATATATCTGCTACAGAACAGAATTATACACATAGAGCTCTAAATATAATGAAGCAAAAATATATTTCACCTTATACCTAGAGCTTGTATAAGATTTTCTTTTACATAACAAAATATACACTTAAGATCTAGACAACCTAATATGATCATTCTCATATGTAATGAAAATTATTTGCTAGGTAGCAAATAATACCACAAAATAAATCTAGCAGACCCTTCTCTTCCAGAAAACAATCTCCATTAAAATTTGTACCCAAACTATGGTGATTCATCTAGCTATTGTCCCCATTTTTCTATTATAAACTTCTTACAGGGGTATTATAACACCACAAGTTCAGCTTTCATCTCCAAAACTATCTTAAATCTCGATTCTCCCTATTGACATGTTTGTTCAAGAGTCTCCAATTATTTGTGGACCTTTCCATTCAAAGTGTACCTGTCTTCTTACACCTGTGCCTCTGACCTGATTTCATCAAACACCTCCCAATTTAAGATTACTCCTGATTTACTTACTTCTGTTTAGTTGAACCTCAAAGATATGAAAGTTATCTTTTGGTTCTTTCTTTGCTTTGTGTCAAATATTAAATTCAGATTTGTTTTCCTAAAATACTAAAATCATCATATCACTTCTTTCTTAGAAAACATCAATCTCTTCCTGTCACCTAAAGGATAAAATTCCAACTTCTTACTTTTACATATATAATATGAGATGATGAAGAGAAGTACTTTGGCTTTATGAAATTACTGTTAACTAATGTTTTTTTCATTTTCAAATGAGATTTTGACCAAGAATAAAAATAAAGTAGATGAACAAGAAAGAGAGAAAAACTCTAAATTTATATAGTTTTTCCTATATAGTTAGCAGCAACTTTATAGTTCTTAATATATTAAAATTTACTGTGCTATTTGATTCAATTCAATTTAATATTTATTGAATATCCATTCTATATTATGCTAATTGCCACAGGCAAAGGCAATGAAGGATAAAAAAGGTAGTCACTTTTATTGGATGTCTGTTATATGTTAGGGCTCTTACATATATAAAATCACAACAATAATAAAAGGCAAGAGATATAATCCTTGTTTTTCCATTAAGGAGTTTTAGGGTCAAGGAATTAGATAAGTGTATCAGTCACATGCCTGGTAGCAGAGCCAGATAGGTCTGTCTTCAAAGCTAGTACCTTGTTAGATATAAAGATATAAAAGGCAAAGGCCCTGGCTTTGAAAGGGCAACAGATAACCGGACAAAAATAAAACTTACAGGTACAGGATAGAGTATAATTTGTAAGGCTGAAATCCAGACTTCCTTGTTAAATATATGCTGATATTTTTCTGACCTATCTCATAAAGCGGGTGTAAAGCAGTTCTGGCATCAGCTGGCAATCTCATTAACCTAAACACATCTGTAATGTTTTTGATTAGCTTTGCTTCCACTCAGAAAGGTGGAAGAACTAATTAGGTCTAATGCTATCTATCTAATACAGTGAAAATATAGGAATTTAGGAAACAAGCAACCAACAGTCTTTAACTTTATAGTGGTCATGATAGAAAAGACTAGGGCAGTTAGATGTAAAGTTCTTTGGAAGTCTAGAATATTAATAGTAGCAACAAAAACAATCACGGCACTAATAATGATACTGGTAATAGAAGCAACTAGTATAATTGAGTACTTATGATCTACTAACTATGCAAAGTTCTTCACCTTCAGCACACACTTTGACAACAACCTTATTATGTTGGCATTATTCCCATTTTACAACTGAGGAAACTGAGGTTTAAAGAGGTTAGGTATTATAATATACTCAAAGTTACCTCACCAGTAAGCAGCAGAGCCACTTTGATTACCAGGGAGGTGCTCAGAGCCTCTAAGGTGTCACAATATAGTACTTAACACACGGCAGGTGCTTGTCTAAGTGCTTTACACATATAGATTCTAATTAGCTTCTAGGTACCTGTATGAGTTAGGTGCTATTACTGTCTTAGATACAAAAGCTCACATTCAGAGAGAGGTTGAGAGGCTCAGCCAGCATCATCCGGGTAACCAGCAGCAGAGCTGGGACTCCAAACCCAGCAGTCCAGCTCCAGTCCCTGCTGCTCTGCTGACTCCGGGGATGCCAGCAAAAGCATCATTGAGACACTCAGTTGCAGATGACGCCAAAAGAAAAGAAATGAGTGAAATACTTCAAGGAACCACCTGGTAAATCTACCTAGACTAAACAAATAAAAACAATGACTTGTGAGAAGAAAAAAGCTTGAAAGATAAGTTGGAGCAAAAGTAATAAAATGAGTTGTGGAAAAACATGCCTGGAAGAAAATTGAATAATTAAATTGGCTGTTAGCAGGGACAGATTGAACATTTCTGAGACATCTGAGAAAAGCTGTACTTGGTGCAGAGTAATGTGGCTATGCAGGACAGCGGGGACTGGAGCAGGCAGACATCTGAGACAGGAAGTGCCACTGGAAGTTTATGTAATAACCTAAATAGGAGTGAAATAAAAAAGAGAGGACAATGGGCAACACTGTGGAAGATATAGTAAGTTAAATGGACCAAACTCTGGAACCAATTCCAGAATTTTGGTCATTGTGCAAGATGTTTTGGTCAAATAAAAACAGAATGCTATTCAATATTATCTTCATCACACTTCTTTTTACTGTAAATCTTATTTCTCAATTCATCTATATAATGATAAAAGCTTCGATTAGAAAATAGTTTAGATAATTATTTATGAAAACCACAATCTTTAAATGAAATTTAAAAAAAGATTTAAAAGAGATAATTAATATTCATTTTTGTTTTAAGTAAAATAATGTAATGTAATCATATAATGACTATAGATTTCTTTTCAGCCAAATGCTTAAAGAGATGTTTTAAACGTAATATCACTGTAACACAGTGGTTTTTACACTTTTCTTTTTTAGAGGCACCCATCTGTCAAAGGCAATTTTAGACCTTGCTCCAGTTGCATAATAGTGAGGAACAGGTTTGGGTTTTTTTTTAAAAGTGATTTACATCTTTATTATTTGTCAGAAATTACTTCTTTATTTGCAGAGCCCCTGCAGCTCCCCGAGAGAGCAGTGTAGGTCTGTGTGCCGTAACACCCTGATGGAGTGAGTCACAGGAGTGAAGCTCGAGGCCCAGATGCAACACAGAGAAGGCTGAGGGGAAGAAAAGCAGAACTTTGTGATTACTGAAAAAGCTCCTCTTCCTCTTCCATAAATCCTCCACTGAATTTTCTATTTCCACTCCCAGGAAAGCACTTAAAAGACAGTCTGTAAGAATTGTGGGATTGTCTTTTTCCCAATATATATTTTGGGCATTTCCATCCCCTCTGGTTCCCTAATTTTTTTTTCTGTTCCTTTGGGTCTTTCAGCCAAACCAGAAGCAGGATATCTAGAGTCTGAGAGACTGGTGGTCCAATGCAAGGGTAAGCAATTTTTGCCTGTGAAGGGCCAGAGAGTAAACATTGTTGGCTTTGTGGGCAATATAATCTCTATTCTGACTACCCACATCTGCCTTTGTAGCACAAAAGTGGCCATACCCAATATGCAAATGAATGAGAGTGACTATGTCCCAATAAAACTTTATTTACAAAATCAGGTGGCAGGGCCAGATTTAGCCCATGGCCATAATTTGCCCCCTGGTCTAATGTGTAGCACCTACTGTATTTCAGTCTCATGACAGATACCAGAATGAAATTTACAAGGAACATATTTCTGCAGTGGTGGCAAAAAGAAGCCCTTGGAATTTTAACTTAGGTGAAGTACCTGAGGCCACTTGTTTCCTTTCTTCAAAGGGGCTGCATGACAAAGAGGTGGGACAAAACATTACATAAAACCATGTCAGATTTATTCCATCAGTTCTCAGAGATGGCAGTTTGCATATAATTATTTTTATTTCAAGCTCCTCCCACCCTTTTAATTTAAAGATATATATGTGATGCAGCACATTGCCAAATTGCTCACTGCCACAACTGAATATCATTGAAGGAGAAAAAAAAATCTCATTTTCAGCAGAGCTTCTGAAGGCTAGATGATGGAGGCTCTGTGCAGGTGAGTGTCTTGCTAAATGATAAATAAGCGTGGATCCTCATTTTTTTTAGAAGAATGTAGGTACACTAATACCAATATTCTATAAAGCTACCTACTTCTGTTGATAAATTCTCGTGTGTCACCTCACTGGTAGTGCTCTGTCCCTGCCATTTGTAATAATCTAGTATTGTAAGCTACTGTCAGATAAATATTCACACAAGTGCATTACTTGTTTTCTTCTGAAAGAACCTGTTAGCCATCATGCTTTAGACAGACTCAAATTTAATGCATCCTTTAAAAAATGTATTTGGCAGTAAAAATGTTGTGGAAATTGATCTTGTTATAAAATTTAGCACCTGAGATTTGACATTAAGGCCATTTAGAGACTTCGGCAATCAGTAAGGCAGAGAGGGAACAACTGAATTTCAAGGTAATGGTTCGGAGGCCATAAAGTGAGAAATTGGAAGACGTTGCAGAACCTAATCTTTCAAGATGGTCATTTATTTGTCAACTACTCCTGCTCCAGGATACTCCACATATACAAGCAAATAAATAAATAATATCATTCTCTCTGACATTGTTTTAAATCTGAAAGAAATAGGCCTGAGTCTTTTAAGATTACCCCAACATCACAGAAAATCAACAGAAAAAAAAAATTATACAGCAAAAGACAAAAAATGATAATTTAATAAATAGATATAATAAGGTGATTATTAAATTTAAAGTTGGAAACTTATAACCAGGTCTAATTTGGCTTCAGAAATAAAGTGATATAGAATTAACTATTATGGTCATGGAAAATAAAATAATTATCACATTAACAGTAAAGGGGGTGGCCGGGCGCGGTGGCTCACGCCTGTAATCCTAGCACTCTGGGAGGCCGAGGTGGGCGGATCGTTTGAGCTCAGGAGTTCGAGACCAGCCTGAGCAAGAGCGAGACCCCACCTCTACCAAAAATAGAAAGAAATTATATGGACAGCTAAAAATATATATAGAAAAAATTAGCCGGGCATGGTGGCGCATGCCTGTAGTCCCAGCTACTCGGGAGGCTGAGACAGGAGGATCGCTTGAGCTCAGGAGTTTGAGGTTGCTGTGAGCTAGGCTGACGCCACGGCACTCACTCTAGCCTGGGCAACAGAGTGAGACTCTGTCTCAAAAAAAAAAAAAAAAAAACAGTAAAGGGGGGAAAGTCTAATTTTATTTGATGCTTGTTGAAAGGTGGATTTTAGTGATGTGTTGTAGTCGTGACACAATTCAATAGAAGGGTAGATTTCCTACTTCATGGAAATGTGGCTAGTTCCTTATCCCAGGCTTCCTCCGGTGTGTGAAGGACCGGCAGTTCGCAGACGTAACTGCAACCTATTTCCCAGAGTTAAGCCTGAATCAGTCCTGACAGTGTGGCTTGTACGATTTCTGAAGAGCGTCACCTTCAGGCAAGAGTGAGGCCTGAGTGAAGTGGATTGAAAGGACTTCACTTATTGTCACCTGTAGCACACTTATAAGGCTTTTTTTTTTTTTTTGCTCTGGAACTGGGCTTCTGTAGGCAAGCTTGATTTCTTGCTCCATTTCTCCTGCATCCTGATTGCATAAACCCTGCCTTCAGCCTGATCTGTTTACTATGCCCAGAACATTACATGGGTTTCCACACATCGTTGCTTTTACTTTGCATGTAATTCTTTCTACTTTTCAACCCTATTCCCTCTCTCTGTCTCTCTCTCTCTCTCTCTCTCACACGCGCGCGCGCACACACACACACACACACACACACACATTTACACATGACAGGATCTATTCAACCTCTCAAGTCCCCAAATCAGAATGTACACTTCCATTCCTTGGCTAACACCTTAAAAAGTGATGCTTAATTCGATCAGTCTTTAGTGTAGTTACACACTTGGCTGTCTCTTTTGCTAGATTGTAAGCACGATTGAGGACAGTCTAGGGTTTATCCTCATTTATTTTTTACATTGTTTTGCAAATCAGTGCTCAATGAAAAAATCAGTTAAATGACTGACTTTTATCAGTCGAGCCAGCCAGTTCAAAAGACATGTAGAAGCCCTGCCATGGGATGGACAGATTTAAGAAATCCCAGAGGCTTTTAAATCACGGTGTCAGTTCTGACTAGACACCCATGCTGACACCTGAATTGGGGTATGGTTGGGTAAAGCTGGGCCACACACTTATAAATTAACCCCCACCCAGTTTCCTTGGTTGTTCAGAATTGGTTGACTGACTTCACTAAGATCTTTCAGACACATTTAAATGAGGTGCTTTTCTCATTACCTGGGTTGAGCTTTGCATTCCTGTAAGATTCAGATTTGTCTACCAGGGAAACACAGCTGTGGAGACACAAAGAGTCACTTAAGCAAATACTGTCTAGTTACTGATTGGGCAAATAAAGTATTAATACATGTGTAACAGTACTTGCTGGTGTTGGTGGAGAAGGGGGAAAAAAGCGCACACATTAGGAGAGGGACTAAATAACATTAATTCTTGATCTAAATTAGAGGCTACATTTGTGCTTGTTTTAGCTATTCTGTTTAATCAGTATGAATTCTTATACAATATTGACAAATGTTCTAAGTGAGGCACTTTGTGAAAAATGGTGTCAAATATTAGATTTTGCCAAAAAAATCAATTCTCAGCATTTATTTTTGGTGAAGACATTTACTATTAAAACGATTTTGTATATATGTATAATGAATGTTAGTTACTATTAATATTTCTTATCTGAAAACATGTCATACAAACAAATCAATTCTTCTGGCATTTAACATAATGACAATATTGTATAATCAAAGGCAATTTTCAAAAGCTAAAAATGCAGTAATCCTATTAACCTAACAGTAGTTTTCATTATTTTGTATTCCTGTGAAAAACTTCATACACATAAGAGTTTATATCATTAATGTTTATGGTTTAAAGAATAATGTTCATAAAATAAACAAACATCAAACAAACAGATTAAAAACTAAAACATTACAAGCCTGAAAACCCATTGTGCATTTTTTTCCAGTCATATATCCCATGTCATCCCTCTCCGACAGAGTATTCTGAACTGAATGATAATCATCACCTTGCTTTTCTTTTATTGATTATATATGATATCTCTTAACCATTATTATTTAGTTTCTTTCTTCCTAAACTTTATAAAAGGGTCTCCCTAAGCGTGTTCTTAGTTTTAAGATTTATTCATATTGATGCAGGTAGCTTAACTTGTTTCATTTTCACTGATGAATATATCAAAATTTTAAAAATCCATTTTGTTGTATATAAACATTTGGACAGTTTCGCACTTTGTTGCTTTTATGAACAATACTGCTGCTATAGTTTGGATGTCTATCTCCCCAAACCTCATGTTGAAATTTAAGCCCAATATTGGAGATGGAGGCCTAATGGGAGGTGTTTGGGTCATCGTAGGGATGGACCTCTCATGGATAGATTAATGCCTTCCTTGAAAGGGAGTGAGTGAGTTCTCTATTATGATAGTTCCAGTGAGAGCTGGTTGTTACAAAGAGCCTGGCACCTCCCCGCCGACCCCTGCCTTGCTTCCTCTCTTGCCACGTGAACTCTGCACACTCTGGTGTCTCTTCCCTTCTGCCATGAGTGGAAGCAGCCTGAGGGCCTCTCTATGCCCAATCTTGAACCTTCCAGACAGCAGAACCTTGAGTTAAATAAATCTCTTTTCTTTATAAATTACCCAGCCTCAGGTATTCCTTTATAGCAATACAAAACGGACCAAGACAACTGCTATGAACATTCTTGTGCTTACTTCCTTGTGCTGGGTCATAGGGAATAGGAATAATGTCCAAATTTTCAACATAAATTATTCTTCTCAGCAGATACACTCAATTACTTAGTATATTATTATAGTCCTTATTACTCCACATTCTTGCCAACCAATCAAGCATGAAATCAAATTGTAATGTGGTTTTAATTTGCATTTTTATTATTACTAATGACATTTGTTATATTTTCTTATATTTATTGGCTGTTGCTATTCCCTCATTTGGGAAATGCTTGCAAGAAGTTTGCCTGTTTTTCTATTGGATTGTTTGTCTTTCACAGTTATTTTTAAGAGTTCTTTATATATTCTGGATTCTAACCTTTTGTCATTTATATTTGTTTCAAAAATCGTCCACTGATTTGTGGTTCCATCTTTTCATTCTCTTTTATGATGTTTGATAAATAGAGGTTATTATTAAAAAGTGGTAGAATTTATTAGCTTTCCTTTGACAGAATATGATTTTTGTATCTTACATAAGAAATTGTTTTTGACTCCAAGGTCATAAAAATCTTCTTCTAAATTGTCTTTTTAAAATGATATTTTTTTTCTTCTACATTAATTCACCAGGAATAGATTTTATGTGTGGTATGTGAAGAGATTTAGGTTTCATTTTTTTTCTCCCTCACGGATTACCAATTACATCAGTGCAATGTATTGAGTAGTCTATTCTTTCCCCACAAATGTGCAAAATCAGCTATTATATATAAGGGTTTTTACACATGTGCAGATCAGTTTTCAAGCTCTCTGGTGTCTTTTTTTCTTTATGTAAACCAATATAATACCAGCCTAATTTTCATCATTCTTTAATTGAATCTTGATATCTAGTTATGCAAGATATCTTGGATTCTTTTTCTCCTCAGGACCATTTTAGCTTCCCTTGGTCCTATTTTCCTTCATATAAATTGAATTGGTATATTATTTGGAAAAGAATTAATATCTTTATGGTGTTGAACTTGTACATGTCATATCCCTCTATGTACTTAGCTCTTTCTTAATTCCCTTCAAAAAGTTTAATATAATTCTACATAAGCCTTTCACACCTTTTAGGACTAGGTGTCTTATATTTTTTGTTGTTTTAATATATAATAACTTTAAAAAATTATTAACATAATTATTTTTAAGTTTATTTTTATTATATAGCAACTTAATTAAATTTTGTATATTAATATTGTTTCCAGCAATATTGCTAAACTTTTTTAAATTGCAATAATTTAAAGATTCTTTGGGCATATAAATTTGGGCCTGCATGTATTACACTTAATAAAATATACAATATATCAACATTTTAAACTGCTTCCTGAATAACACAAGAAATTCAGATTACTTTAATTCTAATGTGTCTCTCAAATCATATGCTATTAATATTCTTCCGTAATTGTTCCATTTATTCCTGAATTTAGATATTGAATTTGTTTCATATGCTATTTTTTTCTTTATATTTATCCATTTGTTTCCTATTTTCTTACTTCATCATATCTTTTTGCTTTCAAAGCTTTTCTGGATACATTTTCTCCTACCTAAAATAGGAGAAATTTAGAAATTTAGAAGTCCATTTTGTCAGTCTGTTAATAATAAGTCTCTGAGTTTTTATTTGCCTAAAATATTTTTATTTTGCCTTGTTAGTTAAGGATATTTTCACTGTATATAGAGTTCTATGTCGCCAAATATTTTCTTTCATTGTGTTGATGATATTCAACTTGCTTCTATCATTGCTGTTGAGAAATTAGCCATGAGCCTAACCTCTGCTTGTAAAGAATCTGTTTCTCTCTGGTTGCTTTTAAAACCTTCTTATCATCTTTGATGTCCTACTGTTTTTACCATGAAATGTCTAAGTATGGATTTATTTTTACTTATTTTACTTTGGATTTTAAAGATTTACTATATCTGTGGACTAGCATTTTTCATCAAT